>NC_044358.1:23958831-24057933 GCF_007364275.1 Archocentrus centrarchus | reverse complement strand
ACCAACGCAAAACAGATCTCTGCTGCAGTGCGCACACAGAGAGAGAGAGGAGAGAGAGAGAGAGAGAAGAGAGAGAGGAGAGAGAGAGAGAGAGAGAGAGGAGAGAGAGAGAGAGAGAGAGAGAGAGAGAGAGAGAGAGAGAGAGAGAGAGAGAGAGAGAGAGAGATCCATCTGTCCATCTCAGCAGAAACTTCAACCTCCTGTTAACACGACAGCAACTGACTGAGTGCTGACAAGTCAGGGTAGTGAATTAAAAGCGGTAAAGGGAAAGCCTTTCACCTTTCACTCAAAATAAAATGTTGCCCTACCAGCCACAGGCAGCACGAGTTTCTCAACAGGAAGTGGATTGCAATAAAAGAAAAAAGTGGGCAGAAGGTGTTTGAGATAAGAGGAGCGGCCTGGGTGTGTGTGTTTTTTTGCATTCACAAACATGTACAGGACAGCTCATCTGATTCAACATTAACGCTCACAAATCTTATGTGGTTAGCACTGTAAAATGGAAGCAAGCAGTGGCAAACAAGTCAGACCCAAACCTCTGAAGAGCCATCTGTAAACTCTGGGTATTTCTTCATTTAGGTCCCTCAGCTCAGACCAGACAGAGCTCTTGGAGACGAGGAGAGAGAGGGGGGGGGTCAGAGGTGTATTGCTCAATGCAGCGTGGGCACACCTGATGACTGGACTGGATCCACCAGGCTGGGCCGGCTAGCGCACAGGACAGGTACAGACAGTACAGTCTGAAGTCGGATCTCGCCAGTTGTTACTCAAAAATGTCACCTTTCCTGTTTCAGGCCTGCGCTGTTTGTGCAGACTTGCAAGGTGCGGTTACACTTACACACAAACATACACACACATGCAGGGTTGAGTCAAGGGCCTGTGGTCACAACAGACATGCACGACTGGTCTCCAATAGAGAACTGTAAAAAAAACAAATGGTGTTTAAGTTTCTGTCCCCATTTCCTTCAGTTATACGTTTATTTGGTGCGTGTGTTTTTTTTTTTGTGAACCGTTTTTATATTTGATTAATGTGACCAGGATCAAATTAACAGCTCGGTGAGGATCTAATTTACATTTTTAATTTAAATATATAATTTGCTTTAAAAAAAAAAAAAAAAAAAAAAAAAAAAAAAAGAGGAAAAAACTCCCACATGGTCTGAAGTAGGACGAATCTTTTGGGCTTCTCAAAGTGGAAGGGGCCGAGCGAGAAACTTGATCATCTTCTAACCTGGAAATATTAATCATCGTGTTCGGACCTGTAGCCTCCGCGAGCAGCGTGCCAGTAAACCGGTCCTTCTTCCGTGGAAACTGCTGTACTAACAATGCGCATCAGGACAAACATAACGCGAACATTAGGAGCTCTTATTTAAATATTTGCCCGTGAGGCTGCATACAGGATTAAATATCAGCTTGGCTTTAGATCGGTGTAAACACAAATACAGTTTTTAAGCCTTCGAGGGGGGGGGGGGGGGGGGGGGGGGGGGGGGGGGGGGTGCGTGGTTGTTAATTTAAACGCGTCCATCCTTTAACGCGTGATAACCGGGTGCCAGCGCGCATCCACACCACGCGCGCGAAACTGTCGATAAACCAAAACCGGGGACTTAAGATCTTGTTTTCGTTTCACCTCGAGAACATCCGTCCGCCACTGCTGCTGCTCTCCCTCCGCTTACCTTCAATCGCACTCAGGTGCTGCGGTCTGCTTCCAAGTTTGCGCCTGGACATCGCGTCGAGCGTCTGGCACCTTTTCTGGGTCCCAAACCAAACCGGACCGCGTCCGGCTGCTCCTGCTCCGAGTTACTGGCCGAAGCCCGAGCTGCGGGGACGAACTGATAAGAGCCTTGTGCGTGGCCTCTGCTTGGACTCGCACTGCGCAGTGAAGGCAGCGTTCAAGTTCACGCTTCTTTCCCCGCAGCCAGCGGAGGGCAAGAGGGGGCATGGGCGACAGGAGGCACCGCCCGCCCCGCCGCTCTGCCCCTCCGACCCTAACCCCGCCCTCTCCGGGTAACACGCTCAGTAATCGCGGGGCTTCTATCACTTTTTAAAACATTTTCTTCCACACGCAGCTCTCGTTTTATTTTGTTTGTTTTGTTTTGTTTTTGATATACTGCTTTAACTATTCTAAATCAAGGCTTTCACACACCCCATAGTGGGGTCTCAACAAGTAGTTCCTCTTCTGCAGTTCAGAGGAAATACCTCGCTGGTTTCCACAGGTGTCTCTAAAACCAAACCGGAACCAGAGCAATATATATTCTCCTTTTTCTCATGAGCAGCTGTTGGCTGTATTTTTTTTTTAATCCACTAAAGCAAACAGCGTGGAAAACACCTCCGAAGTTACAGACTCAGTGACATTGAAGCGCTTAATGCTGTCACCTCCTACCGTTCACTATAACGCACTGCAGGTATTAAATTCCTGAGGATAGCTCAATGCATGTAATATATTAATACTAATACATGCAGCATTCTTGCGATCAGCGCTGGATTAAATATTTAATTCACCCCACAGAGACTTCAGAGACTATTTCTGCGCATAATCTCTCATAATAATGAAGACCAAGAAGAAACAATAAAGGAATAATTCAAAGTAAATTTATTTGTTTTGTATTTAACATTCTACATTATTGAGAACAAAGACTTTTCTGCTATTGTCGACAGCTGGCCGAGGACGGTACAAAAAGAGCAGTCATTTTAATAAATGCATGAACTTTGACTTCATGGGCTTTCATGAGGAGGTTTTAAATGGACTGTGTACAAATGTCCAGTGCACAAGTTCATGGGTGGTGTTTAAAACAGTCCTCAGTTTGAGGTTTTTCCTATTAAACAGAAGTCAAACTGTGGGAGAACAGTGTGATGAACAGGAAGATTGAAACTGCAGGTATTGCTTAGTAGATTTAATAAAAAAAGAAAAAAAAAAAAAAAAAAAAAAAAAAAGATGGAGCATGCAGAGTTCATTAACAAGACCATCTTTACAAGGTGAAGCAGAAATTAAACCAATTAACTGCATTTAGTGACTGAAGCCCTTTTCAGAAATGCACACCCTCCACTTAAATCTTAACACACACACAGCCTGACGTCTGAATGAGCGCACCTGTCTGACCCAGAAGGACTTCTGTATCACATTCAACACGGCAGGTTGAACACATGTGGCCACTTAACGGACAGGCACGCACAAAATGTCCCTCCTGCATCTTTCAGGAGCTGCTCACCTCATCAGAAAAACAGCCACAGAAATCTGTACATAATTGCATTTTAGCTCACAAGTTCTAATTTTAAGGAATATTAAGAGATTCTTCAAAGATTTATTTCTGCTTTAAAAGAAGAGAAGGAATCTGCATCTTGAGCTTGTTTACAAGGGGCAGCAGACATACAGAGATTTCACTCTTAGTCATGGTGGCTAAGAGTGCCTACACACCTTTAGTGTTTGAGGCTACAAGTCTCAGGCATCGCAAACACTCCCAAACTGTGGCTCTCACAGTTGTGGGTGTCAAAAAAAGAAGCAGTGAGGGCCACTGGTGTAAACAAAAAAACAAAACAAAAAATGCATTTCTGAAGCTGTAATGTTTGTATCCCATGTCTGAAAAGGGCTGAAGGCATCACATGAACTAAACCAGAGAACACAGGTATAGATTTGTGTGTTGGTTTATTAGCCAGTCATTTCTTCATATTTCCATGTTGTATGTAGGCTTCCTATGTGCTCTAAACTGACGTACTGAAGGTTCTGCAGGATCCATTGCTTCCCCTGCCATCGGCTCAATATCTGTAGTATGGACTCCGCGACCGAGACCGTGACCTCCTGGAAAAAAGAAACGACTTCAGTATAAAAACCAACACATCAAAAGAGATGAATCTCATGCTTGTGTGTGAGAGATTTATAACTTTGTTGCAGTTTCTAATCTGATAAAATCTTATCAGCTCCATCAAGGAGGGTATGGTTCAGTTGTTCCCATTAGTGGTATTACACACAAACTACAGGAATGATTTTCTATGAAAGTCAGTGATGAGGTAGAGCTCAGCCAAAGGAAAGGACTATTTAAATGTTGGTGTCTGCACATTGAGCCCTGCAGCACCATCACCTGTTCAATGTACTTTCTGAACCATCCAAAAACATTTTTGAAATCAATGAAAAATTCTGATTCCTTGGATGAAGAAGAATTTCATAAGATCAAATTTTAGGACAAAGTTCAGCATAGTCAGCTCCTGATGTGGCAGCAGTGAAATGTGTAACATGTTTCAGGTCAGGAACGTCACTTAATGAAGAAACTGTTGTGGCGCCAAATCCAAAAACACTGAGTGACATCACAAGAGCGAGATTCAACAAAAAACAGCCAATAATGAAGCTCAACAGGCTGAGCAGGTGACCCATGTCCATGTACTGAAGGTTACAGTCCTGACCGCAGTGGCCTGGGTTCAAGTCTGCAACAGACCATTAAAACCCTCTCTCTCATCCCACCTTCCTGTCTGCTACTCTGTCCTGTGCAATAAAGACCTGCTAAAAAAAAAAAAAAAAAAAAAAAAATTAAATACTTTTTTTAATCAGAGTATAGCATCAAGTCAGTTAAACTTCTGGGACATTGATCTGGTCAGTTAGTAGCAGAGGAGGTTGTTAAGCTGCTTTTGTGTTAATGAACTCAACAACAATTGCACTAGAGCGGCAACAATGAGACAAACCCCAGAACAGGAATGTTTTTACAGGTGGAGGCCACTGACATTTTCCCCTCCATCTTTTCTGACAGTTTTTTTTTTTTTTACTAGTTTTGTATTTGTCTAGGGTCAGTGCCACAACTGGTGGCATGAGGTGATACCTGGACCCTACAGAGGCTGCACAGGTAGCCCAACTTTAGTATTAAATGGTAAGTTCGACTGAATGCCTTTCTACTCAGTCGAGCACTTAAAGACCGGAGGAGTCCGGGATCGATCCTCCAACTTTCCGACTGGTAGAAAAACCTGTGGTGTTCCTAATATAAATGCTCTGTCAGTGAAGTTGTGTGCTTGTTGGAAAACTAACTGCATTAAAATTGGTTTTTGGATTAAAGAATCCTCCCACCCCGCCATATTTGGCCTCTGACCTTTCGACACTCATCTGTACTGTAATCTGCAACTGATCAAAAGACAATAGCTTTAGTAACTAATCTGCCTGCAGGTCTGGTGATGAGCCTTTGAGACTATGTGTGTGTGTGTGTGTGTGTGCGTGCGTAGGAAAAAAAAAAAAAAAAAAAATTTCATTCTGCTTCATTGTGGCTGTGCAGATTCTTGTGGCTTCTCACATACCTTCTGTATGAGTTGTATTCTCGGCCTGAGGGACAGAGGACAGAGAGCCACGATGAAATCAAGTGCATGCCAGAACATCTTAAAGCCATAAAACTGGCAGAGCAGAAACTGATGGCAGCAAATCAGAGACCGAGCTGATTAAATATTTTGGTTACTTCTGTGCGAGTATGCAAGGCTGCAGAACAAACACTGCATGTTCATTAAGCCACATTCTAATTACACAGGAGCCATGTTGCTGCTGTCAATCAAAAATCTAAAGCTTTACCATATTTGGAAGGAGAAGGCGAGTGGCTCTGTCGCCCGTATTGTCTTTCCCATTCGTCCCTCTCTTTCTCACGGCGCTCGCGCTCCCTAAACGCAGAGTGTCAGGGTCAGAAAGTTGCAACACACAAATACCAAACAGGCCAGTTAGGCACACAAACACGGACTTACTTCATGCGTATCTTGCGTGCCATGGCTCGCAGTTCGCCTTCTCGTTCCTGTAAAGCAGACAACCAGCAACAAGAGGAAATAAGAGAATAAAAACGTTTCTGTATTACTTCACATGCAGAGAAAGAACCATCGCCCACCCACCTGTCGTTTGTGTTCCTGCTGCTGGATCTTCACCTGAGCGGCTTTCTTATCCGCCTTGGCTGCAGAGCAGACAAAAGAATTTAGATAAATCACATCTTTAGATTTTCACTTTGCACAAAAGGAGAAAATGTGCAACAGCTTTGAATTGTGCACGCTAGTGATTCTTAATTCACACGCTAACCACAAAACGCATGCACTCTGCTAGGCTGCACTCACACTGCTTGTTGAGAGCCTTTTGCATTCGTAGCTTCAGCCGCTCCTGTGGGGTCATCTTGGGCTGCAGATGACACAAATGTGTTAGCACAGCTTTTCACGGCCGGACAAAAAGTGTTTGTCAGTGTAGATGTATGTGTTGGAGAGGTGGGAGGTACCGGAGCTACTTTACAAATTCAATACCATCACCTTTACGAACAGTAGCTGGTGGAGATAAAAAGGTGACAGATTACAAGTGACTGAAAACATTTCACGTGTATCGAGTCAACAAATACAGTCTGTGTGTGTGTCTGCGTGTGTGTATATATTGTGTATATTGAAGCTGCTCTAGCTTGCAACCACTGTGGGACAGTTTGGAGACAGGCCAAAATCAAATAACGTGAACCTTTACACAAATATAAACACACAGTTGCAAGAAAAGGTTTGTGAACACCGGAATTAGAACGATTTGTGTACTGATCACTTTCAAACTTAGACTGATCTTTATGCAGGTCATAAATATAAACACAAAACAATTTTGAATCAGATGCTCCGATTAAGAAGGGTGAGATTGGAAGTGTGGATTGTAGAGGCCCCCCTTCCTATAAAAACATTTTAGACACCTCAGCAATTCACAATAAATCAAGCTGTCTAACAACAGCAGAAACTGAGGACTGCTGCTTCCCTCACTGCAAAGATAACACTTTAGAGTACAATCCTGAGGAACAAACAAGGGTAACAGTAAAATACCAGCACAAATGTCTACAACTTGGTAAAAATCTTCAGTACAAAACTTTTAAGATAAATTGTGACCAACACAGCTCTGCAAACTCTACACCCCAAACATCAAATCATCACCCTAACTGAAGCATGGTGGAGACAACATCATGCTTTCAGGCTGCTTTGTTACTTCAGGGTTTGGACACCATGCAAACCACTGAGGGGGCAACAAATTCAAAATTGTTTAACTGGAGAATGCCGAGGCACAAGGAGAGCATGGATAATGCAAGAACAGAATGAGCCAAAGCCCACAAGTAAAACAGAAATGTTTGAAAACAAAGAAAATTCATGGTTTGGTGCGGTCAAGGTAGAGACCTGACTTTAATCCAGCTGAGGGGGGCTGTCTGCGGGCATTTTCACCCTTACAGTTAGTTTTTTCTGGTCCGAATCAGTTGAGGAGTTAGTCGACTTGTAAGTTTTTTCCATGGTTTGGTTACTTTCACATAGAAAAAAAACCGAGCAAACCCAAATTCATCACTACAAATCATGGCCGTGTCTAGGACACAAGCAACAAAAGTGAATAAATAAAGAAGGTGCTGTGCTCTGGACCAGTGGATGACATGGAGAATTTAATCCTAACATTCATATTTAGCTGGGTATTTACAGTCTGTGTATTTTGCATGCCCGTGTTACTCAGCCCCATCCCAGAAAGCAAAGCATACCTGGCTACAGGAACATGCTTAGTTCAAACTTGCAGCTGAGCTGCATTCTCACCATAAAACTGCCCTGGAGTTTGTCAGGATCTGGATTGAGACCTGGATTTCTAAAGGGTCTCAGTGTTGTTGTTTCATTCCCCACCTCAGTGTGATTACCATGCTCAAATCTGCACAACACAACAGCAAGAAGGAAAACATACCAGAGTTCAATTTGAACTGACTAAACAGCGTTTCAAAACACCCTGAAAAATCCCAGAGATACTGATGAACTCACTTCCTTCTCTTTGTTGTGCAAGTCTTAAAAGCAGCTGCAGCAAACATATGGAGAATGATGCAGCTAAAAGAGGTTCTACAAGTTACTTAATTCAATAATTCACTTATTTTTTTTCCAGCCTGTATTGCAACTCAATGTGTTCAAGAAGACATAAAAAAAAAAAAAAAAAAAAAAAAAAAAAACACACAACACACACTACATCTGTGCACTTTCAGTTTAGCTAATTTGCATTTTGTTAACAGACCAGACCACATCAGTAACTATTGCAGAAATCCTCATAATTCTTATGGTTTCTCAAACATTTTCTTGCAACTGTTCGTACACTGCCAGAGAGATGAAAGGAGAACGATTGAAGGAGGAGAGAGGGTCAGAAAGTGAAACAGGAGCAAGTTCAGGTCCGGTGAGTTTAAAAAGTTCACAAATAGCCAGTGGCATTTTGTCATCGACACACCCCTCACTGGGCTGTTCAAACCTGGCCAGGCAAGAAAAACTGCAGGTCACAAAGCTGCAGGCAAGCACAACAGAAGAACTGATAATAACTTCTATATGACTGTTTGACAGTTGAGATGTATTCAAACTGTGTCTTTTCTTCCAGGAAAAAGAGTGAGAAGAAAAGTCAGTCAAAACAAACAAGTTTCACAAAATAGTTTCACCGATTTACTCTCAAAGGGAATTGCTCAACATTTTAGGGAAATCTACTCATTTGCTCGAATTGCTGTTTTGATCTTCATGTCCATTTCTACTTTCCAAAATGTCCCAATATTTCTTTAACTCTTTAAAGCAATAATAAAGCGAAATTCACGTTCACAGACTGTCATAAGAGGAAGAAGTAATCTTCTTCATCTTAGGACCTTTGATGTGTGATACTGTGTGTATTTGAGACTACAAACAGATACATAAAGACAAATACACTCTCCACTATAAACTGCACACATTCATCACCAAGACTAAAAGCACCATCAGGACAGCAAATAAAGACTTCAGAGGGTTTCTAAAAGTTCGTGTCAAACAGAAATGGCAGCATTAACTTTGTCATTTGGCAGCAATACTGTAGTGGTAATTTCAAGTAGATGCACGGCTCTGACTGCAGTATGTGTCCACTTTTGGGGAATAAAAATAAAATAATTTTGTTCTTTGTGGGCAACAATGGCTTCTACATCCCAGTGTGGTGGACAACCAAGTCAGCCTGTCAGGGATGAGGGAGGCGTAGGCTTTAGCAAGAAACCCAGCTAGATCAAATTCTTACTGACTTTGGCAGCTCCCGTCTCTTTACCACCCGAAGTGTCAGGCCTGGAAAGGAGAGAGGAAGACAGAAAAGAAAAAAATAAATAAATACAATGAGGGGAAAACGGCATGTTTATACATGCAAATACTGACTTTCCAACAGATGTCATGTTGAAGGCTGCGAATGGCTTTTAAATGCGAAAAGCAGTAAAGAACAGGTGTTAAATTGTTCTGGCTTCATGACATTGAAGCTGACTGTTTTTAAGACCAAGACTATTATTTATGGACTTAAGTCTTATTGGTGCAACACAGGCTTAGTCAGGTGTCTAGAAATAACCACTTATGAGTCTGAAAAGTGATGATAATAAATACAGAAATGTCAGCCAGAAAGAAATAAACAACTTAAATTTCCAGTTTACAGCACAGTTTATAGCCAAACCTTTTGTGTTATGTGCCATTAAAGTAATTGGCCAGCCATCCTTTTGTTAATTCAACAAGTTGTGTGTCAAGTGTTTTTCATCTTTAAGGCAAAACAATTCTTAAAGAGAGAATAAAAAAATACAAAATTAGATAAAACTCAGTAAACAATAACATTTTTTTATATTTTTACTCAAACAGCCCAAAGTGCATGTGTCTACTCTGACTAGTACAAAACCACCAACAAATATATCTTTTAGACTGTTTCCCAAAGTGTGGGGGTACAGCCCCCTGGTGGGCTAAGAAAGAATTGCTGGTGGGCTACAAAAGGACATTCACAATAAATAAAAATACGGTCAGCTGCCAGTGCTACCCCTCGGCCTCCTGCCACGATTATCTGTAGGAAGCACAGATCCCCTGGAAGCACAAGTTCTAGAACACATAATTAGCAGGTCCCAGTATACCTTAAAGGGGTGCATGAGCCTTGGTGACTTGCAAATGGCTAAGAGCCAGGAATAAGAAATACTAAAATGATAAGTTGAAGGCTCATTAAAAAGGATCTGTGACACAAAAGGACCAAAATATTTTGTCTCATTTGTGTGAGATTAAAGGTCTGGATAGTCTGGTAGTCTCAAGTTTGGGAATGTTTGTTTTAGAAATGAACAGAGCTCTCTATAATACTGATTACAAATGTTTTCTCTGTGACAATGTTTTCAGGGTCTTCTTACTTTCTTAACTTGTCAGAGATTGCAATGGTAGCAGGCTGGGCCCCTCTGTGAGCAGGGGATGGACTGCGGTGAAGGCGGCTGGGGGTCCGAGAGGGACTGCGGCTGCCACTGTCTCCGCGGCGGTGTCCTCCACTGCTCCGACCCCCTCGCCTCAAGCTGCTGCCCTGCCGCGAGCTGGAGCGGGACCTGACGGGGAAAAGAAAAAGCGCTTCAGTCACAGAATGCTGTTGAGCAGTTCCTGCAGTGTCCTGTGGAGATTCATCTGACCTTGTTCTTCTACGTGCCGAGTATCGTCTTCTATCCCTGTCCCGGTCTCTGTCTCGGTCCCTGTCCCTCTCCCGCTCTCTGTCTCTGTCATTGGACCGCGACCGGTCACGTCTCCTCCAGGATCCTCCGTTCCCTCCTCTACCTCGGGAGTAAGACTTGGAACGCCGCCTTGACCGTGAGCGGCTCCGGGATCGACGGCCATCCCTCCCCCCACGTCCTCGTCGGGCTCGGCGTGAACGTGAGGATGAACGAGAGGAGGACCGAGATGAGGAGCGTGAGGAGGAGGAAGGGGAGTGGCTGGTGGATGATCTTCGTCTCCTGAACAAACACAGACAACGTTTAAGTAAAAATACAGGCCAGCACCTAGCCTATCATTACAATACCTTTGCTTTTTTAATATTATGCACTGTATAACTTATATTTAAAAAAAAAAAAAAAAAAAAAATTTGTATCTGATTTCAGCTTTAAAATTACCCAATCAGATTTTTCTCTATGTGCATGCACAGTTCAACAGCTCCTATTTGATCGTCATCAGCAATTATCTGCATGGATACTTTGAAAACTGATCCACCTCACAGACCACCAAAAACAATCGATATTCTTTCTGCATGAACAGCTGCGGTCATTTCAATCAACAGTGACTGCAAGAAGAAAAACCAGGAAGAGGGAAAGTTACCGACCGGGAGCCCCTGCTATGACCTGCAGAGTGCTGCGAGTTGGAGGGGGCGTGGCCAGAGTGAGGAGCGGCTGTTTGCGGTGTTGCCGAAGCTTCTTCGTCGCTGCCGCCGAAGCTGGTGATGAAGGTGATCTTCTCTGGACCAGGAGAACGAGAGCGCGACCGTGACTCGGAGCTGGATTCTGACTCTGGCCTGAAAGATATGAGAAAGAAAAAACAGAAAGCTCAAGTTTAAACACACAGACACAGGCAGACAACCAATCAGGATACTGGGAAGGACAAAACAGTGGGTCAACTCACCTTTTATAGGGATCATATGTTGGACTGTCTCTCCTGGCGTAGCTGTAACAGGACAGGGTGAGTTAACATCATGTTGTGAGGCACACTGCTGTTTAATAAGGAAAAATCATACAAATATACCTTGGCGGGCTGATTTGTCTTCCTTTTAGCCTCTTCTCCCTAAACTCCCTCCTCTGTCTACGAGAGCGGCGGCCCTGAGTCAATCAAGTGTGTAAACATTATAAAACCTGTAAATGCAAAACACATTAACACTTTCCTCCATAGAGTTAGACTTACAGAGTACATGGCCTTCTCCGCCTCCAGTGCTTTGGCATGTTTGATGGCCTCCACTTCCTCCTTATCTTTCCTCAGCATCCTGACAAATGGCAAAATCACAGCATTACAAAAATATGTAGTTAAAAAAAAAAAAAAAAAGGTAAATACCGAAACACATCCCCAAGTACGCTCACTAACAACAACAGTGTGACTCTCACAAAACTGTCAGATGATTTGAAGAAAGGAAACAAACAAATGTTTCTCAGTTTGACAGTATGAGTCATGTGCAATAGTATGAGCCACAGAGCTGTATTTTCATCTTAAAGTGGACCCATTATGCTTTTAGAGTTAGTACCCTTTTAGTTGTACATGATTAGATTAAACGTGGCTAAGGTTTCAAACAATGAGGTCAGTGCATGCATAAATAATCCTTGTGAGTCAAAAACTTAGGCTTAAGACTCTTCTTTTTGCTCATTTTCAGACAGTTTTTTCTACTCTAGGCTCTGTATGATGTCAGTGAGAGTGAAGGGCTGCACCAAGACCAATTATAAAATATAAAAGGATTATTTCATACTGTGACTCATGCAAAGCTACTCCAAGAATCCAGATATGGTGCCAACAGGTCCCCAATTACTTCGCAGAACTTATTTTGATCATTTATAGGAAAATTTACAAGCTGTGTATTGTCACAGGATCTGCTGAACTTACAAACTCCTGCAGTATTTTAATTAACTAAGATGAACATTAAACCCAAATGCATCAACTTTGAGCAAGACATTAATTGAAAGTCGTATCGTCACTGACTTTACCTGACAAAGTCGCCTTCAGCCATTCCATACGGCGTCGCCATTTTGTTCAAGTCCATCACCTGCTCCTGGTTCAGCTCATCAACATCAACCTCCACATCTACACGCGCACACGCGCACACACACACGCACACGCACACGCACACGCACACACGAAATACAAGTTGATCTGCATCCTCACATTCAAGCTTCAAACATCAGCATGGTTGATTTGCCTTTTGACAACAGATCCTCAGTTCACAGCATTTGAACAGGATCAACACCAAAAACGAGAAAATGAATGAGCAGCGATGGTTGAGTGAATCATTTTTAGACAGAAGAGCAGCTCCAGGTGTAGTCTAAGACAAACACATCTCTGAATGATAACTAGTGTTTGATTTACTGTTCAGTTGCTTGTTTTAACTGTATTATTTTCTCATGTAAGATATCTCCTTCACTGAAGTCCATTTTGAGTGTTACTTTGAAGCCAATCCTGGTCCAGTTATACAGATGTGATGTGGACACTTGAAGCCTGTGCTGCACTAAGTGATGTCACAAATCCTGCGCATACAGTCAAGCCACAATTTTAGATTTTTGCTCTGCTTTAGAGAAACATTCTACTTTATGCAAAAGACTGAGTCCAAGAGAAGAAAGCCTAATCTAAACACATTCTCAGCGGAGAGTAGTGTCATTAAATGTCAGTTTTACTTCATCATCTCCTGAGTTTTATTTCCCTAACATGTAAATCGCTTCACCCCAGTCACACATCCTCACCAATATCTGGGATGCCTTCGTCATCTTCAGATTCACTGTTGTCTGAATTCTCTTCATCTTTGTCTGACTGGGGCTCAGGCTCCGTTACAGTGCTGTCTTCGTACGTGTAACCAATGGTGGCCTTTTTCTCAGCCAGTCTGAATAATGCAAGAAAGGATTTATGAATACAATGTAAATTATTCAGTAAAGGAGGGAACAAAACTACGAGGATGAAGAAACCACTTAAACATTTAATTCATACTTTTTCTTCTCATCCTCATTTGGTTTGGGCAGACCACCGTAGAGCTCATCCAGGTAGATCTGGTATAAACACTGCTCCTCAGAGACTGCAGGAGGACAGGAGGGAGTTAAAGAGCACAGCACAACTCCAAAATATACCCACTGAGAGCAGGTTAACACACTGTCATAGTCACATTAAGAATACACGTGTAACACCCTGTGTAATGCACTGTGGTTAATAATCATGTAGATTTCGTGTGTAAAACACTCACTGTTTGCAAAGTCATTCTGCACTAGGCCTCTGTACCGCTCATAGTTACACTTCCTCTCCTCCATCTCCTGCTCTGGAGTGCTGCATGAGGCAAAGAAGGTTCTTGGTCACATTTACCACCTCACTGAATACTCAAATCTCACCACACTGAGCAGATTTGGCGCCTGACCGAGGATAAAAGATGACTAATAAGAAAATCTCACCAATGACCTGTTTGAGTACTAAGCAGAGTAAGAACAGAGTATCACAGCGTAAGAACCAGAAATCTTACTAAAAAAAAACACTGTTCTGTTGTTACCTTGAGGCACCAGTACAAGCAGTCAGTGAATGTCTACACTGCAACACATGAAGACAGTTTAAATTTTTTTTTGTCTTTCTATTCAGTTTATTTTCCATGAGTTTCCAGAGTGAGTTAGCTTTTTCCAGATTAGTTTTTTTGCAAATTTTTAGTCTTTATTATTTTTAATGTTAGCTTTAGACTTAATTATTATAAGGGATATTTTTTAAGAATCTTACATCAGTCAATTACAATCAGTCACCGGGTGCTCACTTGATAATTGTGGTGATAACGATAAGTTCTGACAGGTCAAATTCTCAGCCCGGCACGAGGATACCTCAATCACGATCAACTGCTGGCTAGAACCCCAAATCGCCAAGACATCACAGTCCCATTAAACAGCTGCACCAAAATCAGGGCAGTGACCCAGAATCAGGTTGTTTCCAGGTTATTTAGCACCAGGTTCTCCACAAACATGAGTCCAAGACTGGAGCAAAGTGATCGTCATTCAGCTGTCCACCAGCCCAGTCACAAACAGCTATCAGAGCAACCAAAGCACCACAGCCATACAGTATCACTGCATCTAGGCAGGATTCTGACTTAGGCATTTAATCATAAACCTACAGATGGCGGGATGTTCCTTGGCCGAGCACCTAATGTCTGAACCTGCAGTTCCTCTCGTACTGCGCAGGATTACTGTTGCAAGCACACATGATCAGTAGGGTAAAAATCAACCTGTCTTATGGCAGTCATAACCCAGTTCATGTTTCCCATTAATGGGTGAACAATCCAATCTTTGGTGACCACAAGCCAATTATCCCTGCTTAAAACCAAGTCAGAAGGCTCGTGAGGCCCTGCTTGTATTTATATTGGAAATCAAGATCAAGCAATTTCTGTCCTCCCTGATCTCACCTTAGACACATTAGGCAACTGTATGAAATTTTGCCATGAATTCTTGAGTTATGTTAATAAAAGCATTTTGTGAGTTTGCAATCACCTTTGCCCACCAAAATCAAATCAGTTCACCTCAAAAGTGCACATAATTTCAATAAAAAAAAAAAAATCTTTAACACATCTTTAACCCAAACACAATGTCTGAAAATGTGACAATACAAAACCCTCTCTAATTAGCACTTCAAAGCACTATCTGCTAAAATATGTGTTAAGCATTACGGTATCAGGAATGTACAGCAATCTGTGGTGTACATGTGAATCTCCCCACAGCCGTCCCAAGCAGAACAACAAAAATAGGGATAAAATGTTCACACTGAATTTAAAATGTGGCTTTAGGTAGTTTCAGACTTACGATGTGTTGAGCAGAGGTGGTGTGTAGGTGGGGATGTAATCCAGGTGAGCCCTTACATCAAATCTGTCAATCATGTTGTTGGCATCTCCTTGCCAAGGCATCCTTTAGACAAAAGAAACAAGGTAACATACGTTCTGTGGTGTCTTATCGCCTCTTATCATGTGCAGTTTTTGTCCTCACATGTTTGCAGGGCTCTCTGCAGCCAGTGCCACAGCTGGATCCAGGTGGATCTTGTAGGCTCGACCATGAACTTGAAGAAACTGTGCAGGATCTTTTTTCTGTCAATACAAAATGAGAGTGTCAGAATGCAATAATGTAATAGGTACAACTAATGAAATATACTGAAATGTTACACTGTACAGCACTTTAATTAAACTGAAATCAACTACCATGAACATGACAATTTACTTCTATAACATTTCACTCCTTTTAAACAGGAGCTGGCCCATTGGTGTGATGAGGATAATGGTAAGTTTTCAGATATCCCAGTAATTTAAATATTCTGTGTTCTTGCACAAAACATTTAAAATATTATACATAAAACAGGAAACACCAAAACCCACAAAAGTTTGCTCCTGTATAACTTGGTTCCAACTTGCTCACAAATCTTTTTGTTCAAATGCTGCAACAAGTGGGAGTTCAGATCAGATCTGCTCACTCCTACCACAGGCATGTGCTGTGGCAATGCAACACAGAGTTTCTTACTATCTTCTCGTAGTACTCTCGCCGGCGCTCGCCTCGCCGCTTGTAGTCTACCATCATGCCACGGAGCTTGCGCTCGTGTTTGCGGGCCTCCTGCCACATGACGGCTCCGCTAGGGGTGGGGGCGCGGCGGGGCACGGCTGCTACACAGATCAAGCAAAAAACACGGGAGACAAGAAAAAGTGAGAGTAAGTATATACACTATATTGCCAAAAGTATTCGCTCATCTGCCTTCACACATATATGAATTTGAGTGACATCCCATTCTTAATCCACAGGGTTTAATATGATGTCGGCCCACCCTTTGGAGCTATACCAGCTTCAACTCGTCTGGGAAGGTGTTCCACAAGGTTTAGGTGTGTTTATGGGAATTTTTGAACATTCTTCCAGAAGCACATTTGTGAGATTAGACATTTGATGTTGGACTAGAAGGCTTGGCTTGTAGTCTCCGATCTAATTCACTCCAATGGTGTTCTATCAGGTTGGGGTCAGGACTCTGTGCAGGCCAGTCAAGTTCTTCCACACCAAACTCACTCATCCATACCTAAATAGTCCTTGCTTTGTCTGGTGTGCAGTCATATTGGAACATGAAGGAGTCATCCACAAAAACTTCACACAAATTTTGAAGTATATGTAGTTCTAATCAAGTTAAAACAATGACATAAATGCTGTCAAAAACATGAAAAAACGAACACAAATACAGCAGATGCACCAATATACTCGCAATTAAAAAACAACAACAAAAAAAAAAAAAATCAATAAAAAACCTTTCACAGGAAAAAACATCTAAATTAGGATTACTGTACATTACAAAAATGCCAAAACTATGCAACTGTGAATCCAGCTGTCACCTCTGCATCTCTGTCGTTTATAGCAGCAGCTAAACCGTCTGGAGCTATTCAAAAAAAAAAGCTAACTTGCCTTCCTATCCAGTATTTACGTTGTTAAAACGGTTCAAGCGCCACACTGTATCCTCTAGAAACGGCTAATTTCATCCGGTTACGCTCCACTTTAAGCTTTCAGGTCGAACCAGGTGTAAAAAAAAAATCCGTGTTATCAAAGTTATGACGAGTTTGTTAGCATACGTAAGGGCCTGACTGCGCATGCAACCCGGGCCTTTTCAATAGTATGTTGCTAGTTAGCATCACAGCTAGCCTAGCTTAGCCGATCTGCAAAAACGTTGTGAACAACGTCTAAAAAAATGCCACAGAAACACTAAAAACTACACACACAGCTGTACAGCGCATTCAGCGCGATCTAATTTTTCAGTGTACCTGCTTTACTGATCGCCAACACACACTCGGGTTTATCTTCGGCTGTCTGAAGCGACGGGACCGCAGCGTAGCCACACGCCTCCTTCTAATACAACAGGCTGCAGTACGGGCACCAGCTTTTAAGGCGCTACAGAGAAGCGTGTGCATTTGACATTAAAAAAAATTTTTAATTCACGGATGGTATTAATGTTATAAATAAAGATTTAGAGTGACTAGATTTGGCTTTGTGGATATGGTACTTTCCTAAACGATAATTAAAGATTGATTAGATATAGTTCTTTCTGGGTTTTTTGTCCTTATTATTATGGAAACAGTACATTATTCCCACACAGTTAAAATTAGACATAATGCACTAGTTTTGGCAGGAAAATGATTTCCTTAGCATGTTATTTGATATCAAAATAGGCTGAAAATGTGTTCACTAACGTACTTTTTCTTAACAAGGCTAAAAAAAAATCTTTCGTTTACAGATATCTTTAAATTCAGCACTGGCATTTTAATGTGTGTGGGACAAATAAAGGATTATCTTATTTTATCTTATCCTCTTGCCACATGCCTGTCATTTACCCACTGGACATTCATGTTCTTATTTTTTGCTGTATTGCTGCAGTGTGTGCAGATTTACATTATCTACTGGCTCCTTAATGAAGAATAATCACTTATACTTGATATAGTAATACAGTAGAGTAATCAAAAAATGAATCAGTGGTTTTTAAGCTTGTGTACCTGCTGTGGCCACAAGATGTCCCTATGAGACAGGATAGAAGCACATTGGCTCATATTTGACTTGAAGCTACCCCAGTTAAATAAAGCCATTTGTAGTGAATTGAAAAATGTGTGACAATACTGGATTTGTGTTAATCCAGTTAAAAACATAGTAATTAAATTGATGTTTTTAAAAAATGGCATTCTTTCTGCAAAGCATATGCCTCTGTAACAGCCCATGCCTATCTCACATGCATTAGGACATGCATTAATGCTACTCTAATGAAAGTCAGTGTTTAAGCCCTAGATTTTCTTGTATTTGTACAGTTGTCAAATTCTTCTGAATAGCTGTCAGAAATGTGAACGCAAGTGTCCTTGGATCAGTGCAATCAGAGCTAATTGGAACAAACTGAAATACAAGCATTATCTGCACATGTCAAGAGCTGGGATGTCACAGGAAGACAGCTACTGAAACAAATCCTTAATTGAAAATACCTCCATATTTGTCCATTTTTTTCCATATTATTGGACTCTACTGGAGTAGCTCTGCATGATTGTCATTATAGCCCCATTTCTATTATAATGACAGCCTCATTTCTAATAATTTTTTCTTTTCTCAGCAAAATATTTGACAAAAAATGTCTGTAAACAACTGAATGAATACCTTTAATCACACTGTATTTATGATAAGCACCATCAGGTTTCAGAACCAATCAAAGCACAGAAACAGCTTTTACTAAAGTCCTTAATGACCTGAAGTTCAACAGTGACTCACAAAGAGTTTCAGTCTTAGCCCTGCTCGATCTCACTGCTACCTTTGACACTGTGGCTCATGACGCAGTGGGTTTAACAGGTCAGGTTCTTGATTGGTTCTCATTATTTTTATGTTTCAATTAGTAGTTTTAAATCTGCGCAAATTAAAATTCAATCAGGGGTTCCTGAAGAGTCTGTCCTTGGTCCATTACTCTTTAACCTTTACATGCTCCCACTCTGTACTGTCATAAGGAATCATAATATGGTCTATCATTCTTATGCAGATGATACACAGTTGTACTTATCATTGTCCTCTGATGATCTAACCTCTGTTCACTAATTAAGGAGGTGCATTGATGACTTTAACTGCTGGATGTCTCTAAACCTTTTAGAATTGAACAGAGACAAAATAGAAATATTTGTGGTTGGTCCAAAAAGTCAGAGACAGAAAATGTGTTCATATTTTTCATCCCTGTCTCTGAAATACAGCAAGCAAGTCAGGAACCTTATTCTGAATAGCGATCTCAGTTTTGATGATCATATGAATAAGGTCACCAGAATTGCTTTCCATCACTTAAAAAAATATATCAAAAGTTAGAAAATTCTTATCTCAAACTGACTCTGAGAAATTGGTCGATGCATTCATATCAAGCAGGTTAGACTATTATAATGGTTTTTTTTTTTGTAGGATTACCCACATCACCAGTAGAGCGACTTCAGCTAATGTAGCAGCCAGAGTCCTTACAGGAATGTGGAAGTCTGAACATATGACCCCAGAACTGCAGTCACTTCATTGGCTCTCAGTTCTCAAGAGTCACTTTTAAAAATCCTTCTGTTAGTTCATGGTTTGGCCCTCCAGTACATCGCTGACTTGCTCAGTGTCTATAACCCAGTTAGACCTCTCAGGTCATCAGGTGCAGCTCTTTTAACTGTTCCCAGAATTAAATCTAAGTGTGCTGAGGGTGCTTACAGTTACTGTGGTCCTGGAACAAGCTGCCTGCTGACCTCTTTATTCTCACAGGCTTACACTTAATAACCGCGCATGTGTGTGTGTGTGTGTGTGTGTGTGTGTGTGTGTGTGTGTGTGTGTGTGTGTGTGTGTGTGTGTGTGTGTGTGTGTGTGTGTGTGTGTGTGTTAACTTGTGTTTTATTTCTTTGTAAAGTTTAATTTATTTTTTTTTATTGCCTCAGGACAACATAGACCTACATGGGTTTTTAAGTTTTTATCTTTTATGTTAAGCACATTGAGTTTGCATATAATAAAATGTGCTATATGGGTAAATTTGACATTGATGATCATATTAGTATCTGCTCTTTATGTCAGATCCAAGAATTGATGAAACGAGTCTGCCACTCAGTATTGAGTGGAATCTGAGCTTTGGTACATAAACTGACTGCACTATTTAACATGACCACCCACTACTGGAAGAAAATAGAAAATAAGGGCAAGTGTTTAACAGGCCCCCTTTAGATTGAGGGGAAGCAACCTCTCAGATGAGTGTAAGTGCTCTAATCTGCAGGCTGGGCTTTGACATCCTGCACAGCAGGTATAGAAAGAGACTTGTAAATATGTACATATATGTATGTCTGTCTGTGCGTGCGTGTGTCTGTGTGTGTGTGTGTGTGTGTGTGTGTGTGTGTGTGTGTGTGTGTGTGTTTGTGTGTAAACTGTATTTCCTACATTTCCTCCTGACCAGCATAGTGACAGGAAACCATGTTCATTTCCAACCCACCACTGTTTTCACAGGTCAAAGGTCACATTTGCCACATCTATTTGCCCATTAACCTTCTCCGCTGTGACCTTGGAGCAGCTAGTCCCAAATCATCTTACCTTTTACACACTCATTTTACACTTCATATGTTACAATCATATTTTGATAGCCTGTAACGCACATTACTGTAATGATTTAAGATAACATACACTGACAGATAGTGGCAAGAATGTTTAAGTTTAACTTCAGTCACTGTAGACGCATTAATGTCAGAAACTTTAAATAAGTGTTTGCCAGTTTCCAGCATTTTAAATACTTTTGACCATTTTGCAGAAACCAGGTGCTCCTTAAACTTACTGTCCTTTTTTTATTTATTTTTTTTTAATTTTTTTTTACAGCCACACAGTTGTTCTCTAGGAAAGCTGGGGTCAGCCAGGTGGTTTCCAATATTTTCCTGGCACCGTCAGCATCATTGTTTGTCAATGAGTGTCAGAGAAAGAAAGAGAAAGATAGTGAGAGTCCTTCTGTATAGAGTGACCTACTGACCTAGTCATTGTGACTGTGCTCCACCATGAAATATCCTCTCATGGGACTCTGACAGTGATTTATGAACACAAAAGTTTGTTGTACCATCTTAAAAGTGCACACACAGCTACAAAGGGCTGGAAGAACTGATAACTCTTAAACAGATTTAAGTAGCAAAGAATAATCTCGTTAGTCATTAAATTTTTTTTACATGTAATGTTTTTCGTTTGATTCATGATGCTGATTTTCAGCAGTTAAGGCTGAATGATGTTTTGATGGACAGAGCATTTCATTTAACTGGAAAATAACTTGGATGACTTTTGCGACATATACATTTGTGGTCAGAAGTTTGCATACACACATTTAAATGATTTCTTTGAACTTTTCTTTTTCCAGGATGAAATGATTGTACAGCATGCATCTTTAATGACTTTAAAAAAAAAAACAAGAACTGGGTGCACAAGTTTGAATTTATTTAGGATTTTCTCTGATCCATGCACGGTCAAAATTATACATACAGACTCAAATATATACATACAGTTACTTATATATTTTAATAAGTGGTGCTGAAGTCATGATTATGAGGTCAAAGAATAATTGTTTCGAGCGGAGGAGCCATTTCTAAATAACTGCAGTATTCAGGATCATCACTTCAAACAACTGTACATAAGTGCAAGTTATTTGGATGTGTCACCACTTTGCAAAGGTCTGGAAGAAGACCCAAACTATCACCCTCAGATGAAAGGAAGTGAGAGGAAGTGGTTAGGATTTTTGGGAACAACCCAGGAAACAACTTGGGTTGTTTCCTGCCATGAACTGGAAATTGCTGGAACACCAGCGTCACTGTCCACAGTGAAGCGAGTTTTACATCGCCATGGATTGAGCGGGTGCTGGCCAAAAAAGAAGCTCCAGCTCAAAAAAAGTGACACCTTCAAGCTTGACTGAAATTCACAGTTGCCCACATAGACAAGCCAATTGCCTTGTGGAGAGAAGTTTGATTGTCAGAGACAAAGACAAGACAAAGATTGAGCTATTTGGCCACAATGACAAGCGGAGTAAAGGTGAGCCTTTCAAACCCAAAAGCAGTCCACCAGCTGTCAAGCGTGGTAGTGGTAGTATTACACTCTTGGGCTGTTTTGCTGCTTTTTTACTGGTACATTGCACAAAGTTGATGGAATAATGAAGAAAATTCTTCGACTTCACCTCAAATCAACAGCCAGAAAGTTGAAACATGGATGCAGTTGTGAGTTCCAACAGGACAATGATCCCAAGCACACATCAAAACTGGTTGTAGAATGGATAAAGCAGGCTAATATTAAGCTTATGGACTGGCTTTTTTTTTTAAAGCACTGATCTCAACCCTATTGAGAATTTGTGGACTATTCTTAAATGTCGGGTCCATGCCGGGAAACCAACCAATTTAAATTAACTCTACCAATTCTACCAAGAAGAGTGATCAAATATTGAGCTAGATTTATGCCAGAAACTTGTTGAAGGCTACCAAAAATGTCTGGTCAAGGTGCAACTTGCTAAGAGCCATTTAACCAAATATTAGTGGGGGTATATGAATATATTTCAGCCTGTATTAAAAGCCTGTATAATTTTGACCCTGAGTGGATTAGAGAAAATCCAAAATAAATTCAAACTTGTGCACCCAGTTCTTGTTTTTCAAAGTCATTAAATTTGTATGCTATACAATCATTTCACTCTGGAAGAACAGTTAAAAAAACTCATTAAAATGCCCATAATGAGTTTATGTAAACCACTGACCACAACTGTATACTTCAAAGGACTGGACATTCATGATATACCTTTGCTTAGACCTCTGGAAGTATTATTAAGAAAGTAAGTACCAGAGCAGATCTATAGATTACTAGAAATTGGTATTAGATAACAGTTATTGTGTACATATAAACATCCTGGGGAAGCTGAGGAGTTATTAATCTACAGCTTTGCATTAGTCACAGTTCAAAATCATTTATCTTATGCTGGGCCTTGGTGCAGCACCTCAGTCTATCCACTGTCTGAAAAAAACAATTTTAGCTCCTCCCCATTTATGTAAACTGTTCCTCAAAAACAGAAGACTTGAACAGCAGGTGGGTGGGGCTCCTGTGCTAACAGGTGACCACATTAGGGCTATATGCGCTTCTTGTCATCAGACAAACCCAAGAATAGGAAAAGCTGTCTGAAAAAGAGGGGTTAGAGCTGTCTGAAGCCTGAGCTTTTGGCTCACAGGGATTAATTGTGACAGCTAAACCCTTGTGTTTATTAAAAGATATCACAGAGTTGGTAAATGCACTTTTATTACATTCCACATGTGCTGGTTCCTCCAAATGGAAAGTATAAGGGGACAAACAGAGCAAAGTAATACAGACTGACAAGACGCAATACAAAAAGGGCATCAATATGTACAATATATTTATGTACAAAAACAACTATGTTACACGCAGGTATGAAAAAACCATACATCTCAGACAATCTGCAGTATTACAGAGACAAAACAGGCAACAGTGTATAGTTTTAAAATGGTTCTCAGAAGGCTTGAAAGCCCTTGGTTCAGGAGTATGTACTCTCTTCTGACGCTTCTCTTTGCTGAGAGCAAAAATGTTTCCGTTTCTCACAAAGACTAATAATATCCAATCTCACTTTCACTCTCACACATACTTACATACAGCCAGACACAAAAACAAGCGTTAAATAGGCATCTGTTCACTGATCTTTTCAGTCATTCAGAGTTCAGTGGAGGTCTGGACACCAGTCAGAAGGCAACACAGACCAAGAAATGCATCGAGTCACATATGGAGGAAGATCCTGTGCTTACTCTTGACAGTGTCTCAGGCACTCAAAGGCAAGTCTTTAAGTCTCCAGTTTAATGTTGAGCCTTTCAGTCAAACATCATGCCCCTGCTGCTTTTTCATGGTCGCCAAAGAAGGCCCAAAGGCAACGACACTCTTTCGATCTGTCTGCTTAGCAGCTTTTGTTCCTCAGGTGTCTGCCTACAGCCATTTGTGCTCATACAGGTCAAAGGGTCACCTTTTATTTTCATATCTGCAACAGTGACAGTGCAAGTAACTGGAGACGGGGTCCTGTGAGCAAAAGAGTGCTAAGGACGCAAAGTAAATGAAAAGGAAACCTCCTCGGAGCTTCAAAAGGTCAGGATAGTGTCAGACCTCCAGCTCTTGGTTATCTGCATAGTGGAGGCGGTTCAGCTTCTCTCTTTCCTGGTTTGAAATGTCCAGTTTGGCGGCATGTGATGGCTTTAGCGCCGGGGAGGGGTGTGAAGGGGCCGGGGAGGGCGGCAGGGTCAGTTCAATCTCCTCGTAGCAACGTGACACAGGGGCAGGGGCTGGAGCGTTTGTAAGAGGGACAGTAGTGGGCAGCTGGGGCACCGGACGGTCCACGTTTCTGATAAGGTTGACAAACTCCCTCTGATTGTTGATGCCGTCTTCCTGTGGGACAGCCTGCTGCTTTTTCCGCTTCCGATGGAGGTGGGACAGGATGAAGGCGCAGGCGGCACAGCCACAGACCGCCAGCAGAGCTAAGACTCCCACCAGAATCATGTAGAAGCTGAGGCCTCCGTGTGTTGAACCAGACATGGGGCCTTCAGATGTGGAGACATTGAGATCAGACCAGGGTTCATAAAGATTTTCTACTTTTATAGATGCATAAGTATTTCTCTCACCTGGACAGTGGTGACCAACGCAGGGATTTTTTAGGCTCGAGCACTCATCACCATAGTAACCATCTGGACAGACGCACATGTGTCTGCCTTCTATGATGTGACACTGCACCCCCTGCTGACAAGGGTTGGGATTGCACAGGTCCAACACTATCTGAAATAATGGAAAGAATAAAACAATAAGAAAGTTAAGAAAGACATTCAGTTTTCTCTTCTTATACTAATCATTACACCATTAAGGTTTCTCATGGGACATCCGGCACACATTGCTCAAGAGTTACAACCACTGGTTGCAATGGAAATGTGTCATTGTGTCAGTCTGTGGGACTGCGTGACTCGAGCTTTAGCAAGGCCGGTCTCTAGGCCTGTGTGACTGGGTCCTTATTCACTTGACCTTATATTGTCACCATGATTGTCACATATCCAAAATGGCAAACAAGTTAATATCATGTGGTTAGAGGTCACTTGACTCAAAATGGTTTTCCATTGGTTTCAAAAGTTTAACTTTTGACTGGGACCTGAAAAGAATCTTTGAGGTGTCTAAAGAAGCATGGATCGGTCTTAAAACAGGTCAGGTGCCCAAATAAAAGGGTAAACTGTATTTTTTGTGCTTTCATTATTCCTTCTATATCACTGAGTCGTTACAAGATCCCTTCTTAGTTTGCTTAGTTTGAAAAAATCCACTCAAATCTTTATTTAAAGTTAATACGAATTTTGAGCAGTCTGACCCATCAAATTTTGGCATTTTTAACATTTTTGGTATAAAATTTTCTACTAATATTATGACTTCTCCTGTAGCTCAGCAGGGAAAGAAAAGAAAAAAAGCTGAAAGGTAAAAGACTGAAGACACTGGAGATAGCCACCTGAATATTTCATATTTTTTGTTCATCATTTTACAGCTAACAAATTTAGCCATTAAACTAGCCATCTGAAGCTAAGAGATTTTACATCTTCTTTTGTTTGTTTTTTGCCGGGGCTCCCCTCTCCCTCATTCGTGTTTGTTCTTTGTAAGCAACCATATTTTCATTATTAAGAGTTTGCTGAACAGCAGCAGAGTTCTGGGCTAGATTATGTTTGGTTCCTTTCATCCATGGATTTAGGGACATCTAATCTTCCCCTGTCATATATGTTTGTTTCATCTTGTTTACTGGAAATTAATCTTCACACATTAATGAATCTATAATATTACCCATATAGTTTTATTGTTTTTTAAACATTAGTCTCTCCAACCTCACAGAAGGTTCCCGAATATCCCGTGGGACAATTGCAGGCAATTGTTCTTTCATCCTTCTCCACACACTGTCCTCCGTGCAGACAGGGGGCGCTATCACATGGACTCTGGCGATTTTGGCAATATTTTCCAGAGAATCCAGGTGGACACACACATCTGGACCCTGACACCTGGTCCTGTATTGGACAGTTATATATGCGTGTAAATTATATGTGTGCAAAATAAATAGAGACATGAAGTGTGGGAAAAGAGCACTCGAGAGGGTTGCAGAGTTTCTGCGACTGGCAATAAATATTTAGCACGTTTTAGTTAAGGCAGCACAACTTCAAAACTTATTGCTGAATGTCTGACATGCTTAAAAGTTGATGTAGAATTCATTACTTTTTGTGAGAAATATGATAATGTCAGTACTGAGTTTAGGACAAGGTAAGAAGCAGGTCAGATATGCAGAGACTGCAGCCAATTTAGACAGAGAGAGGAAAGCAGGAGAGCCAGGAGTCTCACCTCACAACGTCCACCATTCAAACACAAACCCTGACAGCTGCTGTTCCCTGCGGAGAAACCAGGAACACCACATTAATTTGTTACACAAAAACAGAATATCTGTGATATCTATGAAACTGTAAACAAAATACAGACTGACATTAGCACAAAGCAGCAGTGGAGAACTCCAAAACCTTCACACTGTTTTTGTTGCATTTTTAGCGCATTGCAGGGAGTCAGGCCTGCTGTTCAAAGGCTCTTCATGTTTTACTGTCTGTCACAGGATTATCACTTCTCTCCTTATATACTGTATAAATTTCTTTTCCTTCCTTTTGTTCCCTTTTTCATCCTTGTTTACTTACTGATGTCACAGTTAGGCCCCGTCCATCCAGGAAGGCAGTCACACAGGTAACTTCCAATCAGGTTGCGACAAGAGCGGGCGTGGCTGCATATATTCAACTCACATTCATTGTTGTCTAAAAAAAACCAAAGAACATTTGATTTAAATTGAGATAAAATGAGCCAAAGCTGTTCTTGCATCCTTCAAATTGCCCTTCACAGTTTACAGCTGTTAATGTTTTCTATTGAATAATTGATGAAAGAAGTAATAAAATGATTCACTTTGTTATTATAAAATACATGTGGAAGCATTAAGCGGCAACCTGAGGGGGTTAAAAATGGAGCTCCTATGGGAGTGCCAAAAACCACAGTTCCACTAATGGCCACTTCAGTCTGATTCAGAGGTGAGTCAATCGCCACCATAGACAGTACAAAACATGGATGCCGCCACTGTGATGCTGTGATGATCTGAAGCCACAAGATGAGCATTTTTGCTGTCACCATCTTGCCATTTTGAAATCAGATGTGACGAGTGAGGGGTGGATCTGGCTGTGAACAAGCATGCTTCCAATCACAAGTTGGCTAATCCTCCTTTTCTGACACTTAAAATAACCAAAATTTATAAAACAGACTTAAAGTTTTATTCAATATGACTTGAAACTAGAGCCTGAGACCATAAACTCATCAAGAAAATGTTTTCTGAAGTCAGACTTCTACAGGACCTGAAGTCTTTCTGCAAACACAGCTATGTTATAATGCCCCTGGTGGCTGTTACAAAGAATGCAGTTTTAAGGCACCTCTGCAGTAGCTTCACTTCCCAGACCCAAAAGCTACATCCAGGGGTTTCGAGTGAAACCACTGTGAGCCCATTCACCACATCCTATCATGTGACCTATTGAGGTCACCTGAATTAGGGTGTGAGTTGGGGTTGAGGTGACCGGGAAGGATTCTCAAGACTCTGTTGTAGGTGGTTGACAGCTGGAGTTGTAAGCCACCACCTTTGTTCACTGATGGTTGTTCACAGTGGACATAGACTCTCTCCTTACTCCACCCTGGAATTGTCAATAGAGCGTCCTTTATTCTTTATGTGCTGAAGTTGAAACCTGTGCTGTTGAGGTGGCTCTTCTTGGGGTGGCGTTTGTGGAGTGCTCAGACTTGTACATTGGAGGAACAAATGTACAGGTCTGTGCCTCGTCATTGCACTGCACAGCATACACTATGTTGCTTAGCTTGTGTTTAGGAGTTTTGTCCTTGGGATGAACCAGTTTTTGTCTGAGAGTGCGGCTGCATCTGAACTACACTGAAATGTCATGCTTGGAATAAATTCTCCTGAGTTTCTCTGACAAGCCCACAACACAAGGGATCACAACCAGCTGAGCTAAAGTCTCATGATGAGATGAGGAAACAGACATTTAAATACATTTGTACAGTATCAACTGACAGGCTCATGTCTGATTTATAATAGCCTAAATTTTGATTGATCGTTTTGGGAAAACTCATTTTCTTCACTGTCTTTCTGGGTGACAGAGGACGCCCTGTCTTTTGTATCAAAGTGAAGCACTCAGACAATCAGACTAAGTTACTAATACCAATCATTTTTGGAGACCATGCAGAGAGGTCTCTCAGTTGGTCCCTTTTTTTTTTGCCCTCAAAACAGAAGGTCAGTATTAATAAATACAAAATGTGAGCATAATCTTGTTGGAGAACTTCCAAACAGCGCCAGACTAACTCAATGTCTTGGTAAAATGAGATAAAACATCACCTAAATCCCTTCATCTAAGAGACACAGGAAAACTGCCAAACCGGTGCCTGGGTGGCTTGGTGGTGGGGCCGGCGACCACGTGCACGCGCCGCGTTGCGGTGCGGACGGCGCGGGTTCGCGTCCCGTCCCGTCGCCGATTTGCCCGCGTGTCTTCCCCCGTGTCTTTCCCCCATTTCCTGTCACTCTCCACTGTAGACAAAAGGCCGCTGTGGCCAAAAATGCAAAAAAAAAAAAACAACAACAAAACAAAAAACTGCCAAATCAAATCCTCTATGTCTCCCACTGAGCTCAGATAATCTTTAGTCACCATTTAAACCAATTCAGTTTTGCACTGGCTGCTTAAATCAAACCTAGAAATGGAGAGCTGCTGGGCAGAAGCTATAGTGAAGGGATGCATGTCAACAAAGAGACACAGCGCATGGCTTTGTCAAATATCACGCACAGCATATCTTGAGTCAAACCTCGCAGCATCATATTTGTTTATGCACAGAACCCCCACCTGCAACACTGCTTTAAGCTTATCTGTGCCTATTCTGACCCTCTGCTGTACTGGGAATGTTAAAGCCAGGAGCCCTCGAGCACTTGGCTCAGACAGGAGAGAAGGAGGATTAGTAAGAAATGCTCAATGAATAAAGAGGAAGTAGTGAGTCAGTTATAGGTAATCTAAACCGTTTACCGTCAGCCAGAAACCTATTAGGATTTAGCACTGGTGGTGTGTGGGTGGGTGGGTGTGTGAGCATTTTTTGGGGGGGGCGGGGGGGGTAATCAGTGCTAAGAGCCTGAGGATTCATCCTGCTGTGGGAGAAATCAGCTATAAAGGAGTGAAACTGATCAGAACATGTAATTGACTTTTACTGTTTCAGGTGCTACTGATTCTCTGCCTATTGGCTTGAGCTATAAAGAGTTTTATCTCATGTCTTCAAATACTGTGTGTGTGTGTGTGTGTGTGTGTGTGTGTGTGTGTGTGTGTGTGTGTGTGTGTGTGTGTGAGATACTGTGAGCTCTTCGCCTGTGATGTGGAACTATGGAGGATCATCAAGTGTCAGAGTGACATATCGCTATAACACAGAGGAGTAGGAGAGCCTGTCATCCTGAAATATGTCTCAGTTTTTACTTCATCGCCCCAAAGCCTCAGTATATGTGTATACACTGTGTGTGTGTGTGTGTTGTGTGTGTGTCTGACCTGAGTCTGTACAATAATCCCTCTGCTGTAACACAACAACCCTCTGGGAGCATGCCTGTCAATATGAGCAAATGCAGCCCAAAAAGATGTGACGGTGCATTTAGGGAGTGCTGATTCTCAGGGAGCATGTGTTGATGGGAAAATTAACATGCTGCTGGCTTTTCTGCCTCTTTAATTTGTGCTTTAAATTCATATTTTGCTTCAAGTGGAACACATAATCTTTCCCTGCTTTTGAAACCAGCTCTGTATCAGATTGAATTTGTTCTTAGATGATCTTTGTTAAAACTCCTATGAATAGTTTCCTTTGAAGATTAACATCAGATTCTCTAATCAGTTGTCTTGTTAATGCTAAGAATGAAATTTCTCCCATAAATCTCTGGACCTTAAAGAATAATAATACATTTTTACACATGCATTGAAGCCCCAAACAATGTAGGAACAACTGGGCAGCTGGATAAGATGTTAAACAGACCTTATCATTAAACGAATTTACAGTGATGTGCAAAAGTCTTGAGCCACAACCTCATTTCTTTATATTTTGCATCCAAGAACCCGCCAGACTTTCTAGTAATTTTTAAAGTGGTCTTAACCAATAGTTCTCCTGGTGTTCGTAACATATTTTTTTCTTCGTACATTGTCTGTTTTTCACTTATTTTTAGTCCAGTTCTTGTACCTGACCATTTTAAGAAAAAGAAACAGGGAGAAAAGGCTGCAGTATACCAAACTACACAAGAAAGTACAACAGTGAGTGTCTGCAGCCATCTGTAGAGCACGGTGGAGGCTTTGTCATGGTTTGGGGTGCATTTCATCCAGTGGTGTTGGGGATTACCAAAATTGATGGAATTATAACTGCAGAAAAATACAGTCAGGTTTTGATCCATCATGCAGTACCATCTGTCAGCTAAAGTCCTGGGTCACTGGCGAGTGTGTTTTCCTTGAGGTTCTGTTTTGTTTGTTTGTTTGGTTTCACTTCCCGGTGTTTCCCTGTGTGTTGTGTTCAGGTTTCCATTTAGTCATGATTAGATTCCCTCTGTGTGCCAGCCTTCCTATATGTGAAGTCTGTATTGTGTTGTGTTTGGTCTCTTCCTGTTTTATTTTGACAGTCCCTTGTCCCATGTGCTTTGTGTTTAATTTTGCTTCCTTTGTCTCATTAGTGTATCCTGTTCAACCGTTCTCCCCGGATGTTTACACTTCCCTCATTATCCCTCTCTTTATATATTGTTTGTGTTTTCTTATTTCCTTTGTTGCCTCATCATCTATGTTTTCTGTGAGCTGTGTGCACCTTTGTTTAGAGTTTCCCTTTCAAGATCCAAGGTTGTGTGCTTCGGGATTTATTCCTGCCTTGGAAAATTGGGATTTTGTATTTCGTGGTTTTGGGACTTTATTAAAGACTCTGCACTGAAGCTGCTTTGAGTTCTGTTCCCTCTCTCGCATCCTGCATTTGGGTCCTACCCTGCCTGCCACACAGCTGACACATAACACCATCTGGACTGGATAACTTTTCCTGAAAACTACCTAAAAAAAAATTATAAGAAAGCTGCCTAAGAGAGTTTGGGCTCCATTAAAGAAGTGTTCATGCCCTACACTGACTTTCAAGCACATTAGAATTACACAAACTATTTTTGCCTTATATGCAATATTTCTATTTATGTTTGTGCATGCCTGGAAATCATGTGCAAACCAATTTCCCATTTTCATAGCAAAATACAAAGAAATAAAGGGTGGCTCAAGACTTACCACAGTACTGTATATTTTGTTTAATTTAATATTTTTCTAAAACTAATATGTACTTTTCTTTCAAAGTATTTCTTTAAGCTATTAAGAGGAATTTTGTTCATACTTGACAGTTTTTTGAATAAATAATATAATTTCTAATATATTTATACATTTGGCATATAACAATATAGCAAATGCATTCAACATTACATAAAAAGGAATCATTTGATACTAAAACCAAGGAAATTTATTCTGTCATTTTGGCTCAGATTACCCATAATCAATCAGCTGAAAGCTCCAGAACAGTTGAAATTATTTTGTTATTTGTAAGTTTAAAATTCAGAAACAGTTGCTTTTATAAAGGTGTTGCTGGTGCACAAATGCTTTGGTGTGGTTGCCTTACATACAAAAGTTTGATTCTGGGAGGCGACACAAAATCAGATGAATAGGAAAGGTTTTGCCAGGAAAGTCATCCGGGATGAAATCTGTGCCAAAATCAAAGTTGCAGATCAATCTGCTGGGAAATAAGGGAGCAGCTGAAAGTACCTATAGGTGCATAAATGCTAAAAATGGGTCATTTTAGCCCATTCGTAGGTGGTTGCTAGGCAACAAGATGCCTTCATGACATCTAGCAGAGATAAGAACCTTCAGGGACCTAAGATGTACGTATGTATGTGCCAAGTTTGGTTGCTTAAGTCCTGATCGCGTAGGGGGAGTTTGTAGACAGACAGCCAAAGATTTGGTGCAGTGAGATACAGAAGAGCAGGTATACAAGGCTATGAGATCATTTACAAGCATATATATATATATATATATATCCCACTGACCTAACTGGCATGTCCTGCCGGTCCATCCAGGCGGACAGAGGCACCGATAACTTCCAGGAGCTTCCTCACATGTTGCTCCATGGCCACAGGGGCTGCGATCACAATGCTTCACTGCTGAGAAGAGAAAGAGAATATGCACATCAGCTACTGGTCTGTGTGATGGGAACCTGTGTACAAATATTAAGCCGACAGCTTGTGCATGTGTGATCTGAAGTGTAGTATTGGTGTGAGGATGCTTTGGTGGTTTATGTTTTTGTTGTTTGTGCTGTTCCGGTTTCTGTGCAAACAGTGATAAATACAATAATCGCAAACCATTCCCAGGAAGAAGGAAAGAGTACATTTAAATAAGGAAAAGGATGACATTAGAAGACAAAATCAGGAGTTAAACAGAAAGAGAGAAAAAATCAGGCTGCCATGCATGGTTCCACCCATCTGACAAGGAATTAAAAACAGATAAAGAAACAGAGGAAAAACATCACAATCAGACATGCAGAGAGACAAAGAGATGCTTCCCACTTTGGGGTTAACCATGCATAACTTACAAACAGCATATTTGTGCAGCAGTGGCATCGTAACTTTTCCCATGCATACCTCTGTGGTGTACATCATTCACTCTCAAGAGCTTCTGTCTCTCTCATAACCTTTCTCCATTTACCTAACCCTGCAGAACAACCATTTTCCATTTTTCCTGACCCCGAACTCCAATGCCGAACAATAATAATCCTGCCAAGCTAGCAGCACTTCCCCAAAAACGAGACAGAGAATTCATAACAAACAAAGAAGCCTTTAATTATTATTGGTTATATATATAAATCTAGTCTGAAAACAGAGCTATGTTGCGGTTTTGGTTGTCATTCCTTGCAAGCTTGACAATCTTCTTGCTGTATATTCCCTGGAGAGCTCCTCCACAACACATAGCCTGTAGAGATAGACTGCCTCTCTGGCTGTTAATCAAGCGAGCAACAAACAACAAGAGCGAAAACAAACTATACTTATATTCCCCTGTTTGTCCTTCTGCTCCCGCTCTTTGATAAAAATGCTTTCTGCTGAAATGTTTACATGCCGCAGTGCTGTTTATCCTGAGCTGGAAGCAGAGGATGTGGAACACTTCTTGTTTACAGACAGCTCTGACAGACCATAACCCGTGTGATCCAATCTCACCTGCCATCACACACACATGAGCGCGTGATTGAGAAACCAGATTGTTCTGAGAGCTCAGTTTGACCCTTCCAATAATGTATGAGGCTAAGTGAGTATGAACTAATGCATTCTTTGAAAGCATTTTATCTACAAACAGAATACATATTTAAATGTGCTTTCTCTTTTGAAGTTCACTTTACTTGTATTTCACCTAACCGTGATGTTACTCATCATTAGGGTTACAACACAACCAGTAAAAAGGCATGAGGTCCTCTGTAGCTGTGGGGGGAGATTTCTAAAAACGCTCTAATGATAACATGAGCAAAAACCCAGATTACAGGATTGGGATCATGGGAAGTATATGATCCAGCATCTCTGAGCTTGAGTCATAGTTGCGATTGAAAGTGAAGCGAAGATATGTTGGTCTTTGTTGCTTTCAGTTTGACCATTTCTGAATATGAAGATGAACCACTACTTTTGATGATTTTTTTTTCTTTCATGCACACAAACAAAAAAACTAAAAGAAAAACCTTGTTTATGGGAAATCAGAGGGGTGCATGCACTATAAAGCAAGGTTTCACCATGGTAACTTGTGCTAACCACACAACCGGAGTCCAGAGTTTGGGTTTTCACTTGGCTAATTATTTTCCAGACAACATGCTGTAAGCGCGAAATAGATAACAGGCACCCTGCTGAGCTGTACCATACTAACACCTCCAAAAGCCCTGCAGTGGAGTCATGTGCATTCAATTGATGCAGAATATTAATATTTTTTTAATACTCAGCCCTGATTTGCTGCCAAGTCCATTTCACACTGCTGGAATTACAGCTAATAGAGCATATGTCTTTTATAATTCTCCAAATCCATTCCTCTAACTAATGTAGGTGCTGCTGGATTGCCTGTGGGGGAAAACAAGTCAAATGACGCATTTGCTTTAACTGAGAAAGTTTAGAAGCACTATCTTAATACAGTTATCTCCGTGTGGGGTTTTGTCGAGCCAGCTAAAACACAGAAAGTTTATCTTCGTAGTACACCCCTCACATTTATCCAGCAGAATCTGTGTCTGAATAAACTCTCCAACTATCTTGGAGCAGACTGCATGTTGTAATGCCCTTAAAGGCTGCTCTTCTCTCTGTGGGATTCAAGTCAGACAGTTTGGCTTTGCGTGTTTTTAGGAAAAACATCAGGCTACTGTACAGCAAACTAACATCCCCATAAGGCCAGCAACATCAATGTTATTTCAATCCTAAACACAACTGTGTATTGTTTTTATGTTTAGCAGCAGGCTCAGGTTACATCACTTGGCAGACATCTTGGCACTTCTCATTTTTTCCACATTTACTCACATCACAAGAGAACCGGATGTCACTACACAAAATTCCCAATTATGTGATTAAAGATCTTCTTAAAGTAATCACATTACATCGAAAAAGGCTCACACGAGTAAAAGACCTGATAATGAACCTCCTGTAACTAACAGTCCTGCCTCTGCTTACATTAATGCAGTTGCTAATTAGAAATGTTCCACCACAGGTTCTTGATTTTCCTAGTGATACAAATACAAATGCGTTCCCACGCAAACACAACTCACCCACCCACCCACCCAGTCCCAGTCCCCCCCGTCCCAGTCCCCCCACCCCACACACACACACAGACAGATCTCAGACAGATCCCTGATTGTTGCTGATATTGTTTGTGTTTAGGCTAATTTAACTTCCTCTGTCAGATTGATTAGAGTCACTCACTGGCTTTGATCCAATAATAACCAATCACAGACAGTCTCACAGTGCCCCGGCCCCTCAGCCCAGACCCACATGTGTGCAGCATTGACAATCACCATCTGTGCAGGTGTGTCCAGTCCAGCCTTCGCTACAGATGCAGCTGAATCCTGTTTGGTCTTCCACGCAGGTCGCTTCGTTCATACACGGGGACGACAAGCACGCATGTTCCACTAAAGGCAGGAAGCACAGGGGAGGAAATGTGCAAATTAAAAGCTGGTACAGTTTGTTTTTCCTCAAAATAAAGACAAATCCCTAAAACCACTGAAGAGGATGTTTCTATCCCTGTTATGGTGATTCTTAATTTTGAAAAGCAATATTTGATTTAACGTTGCAAAAATGTGAACAGTTTTCAGAGTATTCATGTAACATAATACAAATAAACTGTAAAGCAAACATTGTTATAGTAAACACCTGTACAGCTAAAGTGTCCCAAGGTACAGGGTCATTAGATGTATTGTGTTTATAATGCATCTAAAGTTAGCTTAATATTTGTGTATCTGTTAGATTATTTATAAATAGGAATTTTCTAAATAACATTAACAATTGATGACATTTACTCCCTGTGCCACTCAGTATTCAGTAACCTTTGCTTCTCTGTGCATTTGTGTAAATAAACACAACAGACTGCACGTTTGTTATTTGTTGATGGTGAGACAGCACTCACCGATGTCACAGTTGCGTCCTCTGAAGCCTTCCTGGCACTCACACTGATACTCGTTCGGCTCTGTGTTGGTGCAGGTCCCGCTGTTCTTACAGGGCTGATGGGTGCCACAGTAGTTCAGATCTGAATCCACAAAATGGTGCGTTTAGATAATGAGTTTATATTTTAGCTCACAGCACAAACAGAGTGACATCGGGATTATCTCAGGTAAAACATCCAGCAAACACACACGTACAGACACACACACAAACTGAGCACAGAGGCTGAAGTGTATCCAGGTTGATTCTGTGTGCTGACTGTGCAGGCCAGTAGCTGCGGGGCTTGTTGCCCCATTGTTGAGCCTGTTTAAAGCTTTGCTTTCTTTAATCATTTTCTCAGTGCCCATAGTCTCTTTGTTTCACTGCTGCTCTTTACAGAGCCTTTCTGAATGCACAGAAACAGCTTAGGACCCCACCTAGTTAAAAGCACCCAGCCCAGCCCCGGTCACGTTCACTTTACCCAAGGCTATCGCCTTTCCCCTGCACAATACGCTGTCCCGTGGGCACTGGATTGGCTCCCACTGTGGGACAGAGGTGGGAGTCATATGCTGGGATAATGCTGGGCAAACTTTGATGCAGTATGGTGGGAAAATACTGGAGCTCAAAATCCTCAGGGAGTTGTAGCTGATCTCATACAGAAGATCATGCATGCAGAGAAGTGTGAAGAACCACGCCTCACAAACTAATAGTCTGTAAATACAATGCTTCCCCCTCTTTGTCTCACCAGACAGAATGAGTTCTTGGTCATCATACAATACACTGCAGAGCACTTTCATCTTTATGTAGATGACATAGTCTTCTCCTTATTAACTTTTTGTATTATATGCTAACAGTAAAATAATTGTCATCCCAGAGAAAAGGCAATAAATACACTAATGAAACTGTGGTGCTCCCTGTAAATAGAGTGTAAGTAGTCTGATTGATTCATGCTTTTGTTCTGATGAGTCTTTGGAAAAAAAAAAAATCAATCAGTGCATTGCTGAATTTGAATTTTGTAAACCTATGAGTTCACAGAAAGTAAGAAATAAAAAGATGTGGCATACGGTAATATGTCATACAACAAAGAGAAACTTAGGAGAAATTAAGATTAAAAATCATGAATTCTACCTGTCTGTGCAAAAGTTCACTGAGTCATTGTGAGTCTGGACAGTTGAAAGCTAGTCAGCTGGCTTTTTCCACTAGTTTTTGTTTAAACTTTAATGAGTTTTAATTTTATAGGGCCTGTTAAGCTTTGTGGGTAAAAGTGGTTGTGTGTGGTTCTCATTCTGGGCACAAGAATTATTTATCTAGTGATAAAACATCAAATAGAGGACCTCGTGTGTTCAACAGCCAGCGCAGTGTCCTAAACACACACGACTCTAGCTGCATGTCTGAGATACTGAAATGAACAAAAGAAGGGGAAACCCCCCCTCACTGGCACATAAACACTTTCTTCTTTTCTACTACAGAAACTAAGCGGGTCACATGTCGAACCTTTGTCACACAGCAGTCCTCCCCAGTTGACATCGCACACACACTGCCAAGGCTCAGTGCAGCTCCCATACACACAGCCTGGGAACGTCACACACTGGTCGCATAGCGGACCCATCCAGCCATAATGACACCTAAAAGAAGAAGAAGCCATGAGCACAGAGGCAGATAGTAACCACTTCCATGAGTCACTTTATCTGTGTTATGAAGCTGCTTCTGCTATGATAATTCTATAAATTTCATTTGCTTCATTAGACTGAACAGAAGAAGCTGTTGCATAAAAATGTTCCACAGCAAATTAAATCATTACATGGGAGCTTTTTGGTGTGCAGATTCATCTATACTATATGGACACAAGTACTGAGCCACTGGGACTCAATCTTTGAATTCAGCTGTTTTCAGTCCCATTACTAAGGGTATATCAAACCAAACACCTAGCCATACAGTCTGCCTTTGCATCTGTGAACGAATAGGTCAGAATTCGAGCATGGTACTGTAATAGGATGCCACCATTGCTACAAGTCAGTTCGCGAATTTTCTTCCCTCTTAGATATTCCAAGACACATAGTTCTTACTGCCTTGTGCATCGCTAAGAAGATGATCCTCATGAACTGGAAGACAAAAAATAAACTATGTATTACTCAGTACAGAAATTTATTAGTAGATCATGTTAGTTTAGAGAGAATGTCTGCTTCTTCTAAAAACAAATTGGAGGAATTTGACTCTCTTTGGTTCCCACTGCTCAGCTCCATTACTTAGTGGGGGTGGTGGGCTGCGGGCTCTGCTCCTGATGTGCTTTGTGGGGGGGTGGGGGGGGACTCCGGGGGCCTGGGTAGCTGGTAGCCTCCTGGGGCTGGGGTCCTGGGGCGACCTTCTGGTGATGTCTGTGTGCCTGTCCTGGTTGATGGTGGTGGGGGCTTGGATGGTGCTGCCTTCGGTCCTGGGGTGTGGGCGGGGTGCTTGGGGGGGTGGTGCCGGCCCTCGGTCGGTTGGCTGGTCTTCCCTGTATGGCTTGGGGGCTGGGGTCTGGGGCCCCGGCGCTGGGGCCGCGCCGGCTCCCGGTGGGCCCCCCCAGGCCCGGGGGGGGCCTCTGCTGTCCCGGCCGCGCCGCCGGGTGGGGTGGGTTGGCCTGACGTCGGGATGTCCGGTCTACGCTTTTGGGGCCCTGGGGTGCCTGCATTGCAGGGGGGTGGGGTGGGGGATGGGGCCGCGGTGGGGTGGTTGGGGGGGACTGGGCACTGCATTTCCATGCCCAGGCCAGTATGTCCTGTCGCCTGTTTGTGTCTATTGTTGAGTGAATGGGTATCTAGGAGGAGCGGGCCGCCCTCTGCGGTGGGGGCGAGGGCGCCAACCTCGGGTGCTGCAGTGCTCCGGGATGCTGTCACCGCGGCCCCGGGCTCACCTCCCCCTGCCCTGTGCTGGGGTGTGGGAGGTCGGGGTGCCTATTGAGCCAGCGGCCAGCTGGCTCTCTTCTTCCAGGATTTTTCCTGGTCATATGCCCCCCCCCCCCCCTCCCCCTCCCCATACACAAACACACACACACACACACACAGAATACACATCACTCACAGATGTAGGATGGAGAGGCCACGTGGAGAGCTGCACCACCACTTGCCTCTCCGTTTTAATTGCACTTTAGTCATTATAACTCACAACACATACACACTTACACCCTGATACACATAGGACCTTTGGGGCAGGCATGTTACTCAGAGGTTGATGAGATGGGCCGCTGAGGTGGCCCCACTCGGATCCTCGTCACTGTCTGTCTCCAAATTTTATTTGCACTTTAGACATGGAGGGTTTTGGGGGGGCAGTGTGGGCAAGCGCTGACGACCAACAGTTGGCGCTTGTGGCATAACTGTCCCCGCAATTTTAACTGCACCCTATACACCTCATTCACTCACAAACATTAACACATAGACCTACAAGTGGGGGAGGAGGAGGGGTGGATGGGTCATCTTACACCCCGATTTCTTGCGTCTCGCCCGGGGTAGGGGTCGGGTGGTTCCTTGGGGACCGGGCTGGTGGCGTCCTGGGGGCGCTGTTGGCCCTGGGGTGGTTTCCACTTGCCCCGCCTTCAGAGGGTGGGTAGCTATGGATGAATGTGTGTCTTTGTGTATTTGTCACCGTCTCCGTGAGTATGGGTGGGTGAGTGAATGTGTATGTATGGCATATCTGTGTGTGGGTAAGTATGTATGGGCATGTATGAGTATCTGTGTATAAATGTGTACACGGGTGTCTGGGTGTGTTTGTATGTATGGCTGGACCTGGGTCTGGGCCTTGTGCCTTGCCTCCTGGCCGCTCCTTGCTGGTTGCCTCCTCCCCCCTACCCCCCTGGGATGGGGGTGCCTCGGGGTTCCTGGGTGGGGCTGGGTGTTCTGGCGTGGGTACTGGCCTGCCCCCCTTGGGGGTGCGGTGCGGGGCTGCGTTGGCTTCTTCGGCGTGGGGGGGGGTTCTGTGGAGGGTCGGGCGGTCCTTGGGTGCCGTGGGCCCGGGAGCCCTGCCGCCGGCCAGTGCAGGGGGCTGGCCGCTGGGGGGGGGCTGGCTTCTCATCGCCTTGGGTTCCCTGGAGCCCTCGCTCCTCGACTGGGGGGGCTCCGTCTGAGACCACCCTCTCCCGTCTGCTGGGGTAGGTGTGCGGTTGTCTTTGGACTGAGTGGCCGGGGGTCTTCCTGGCCCTTGGTGGGCTGCTGGTGGCCTGGGGTTCTGGGGGCTTTCCGTACCTGCCTCTGGCTTCTGATGGGTGGAGCTGCAGCGTTTTGCCCTCATTGGTAAGTACGTTCCATGACACAGACACAAACATGACACAGACACAAACGCCCACTCAATCACAACTCAACAAAATTGTTGGTGTGCGTAACATGCTTTGTTAGTTTTGTTTTTCACACACAAATTTATTTTTGCAAGTATTGATAGTATTTTTTTTATATGTTAAAGTGATGAAGTATCTGATTAATAGACTTGTGCTCTTTCCCCTTTTTTTTTTTTTGCTCCCTTTCTCTCTCCCTTTTCTTCTCTTTATTTTCCTCTTCTTCAGCCTGTCAGCTCTGGCTGTTACATAGTATGTGGAAAAATAACTCAGATAAATAAAATAAAGGGTTAAAACAACAACAAGAAGAGCCTATTGAGAACCTATAGAGCTCATCTTGAAATAGCAAATATGTTTGGCACAACAACGCATTCAGATCACAGTTCTGCTTGCAAGATCTACCAGACATGACAGGCTAAAAAAAAAAAAAAAAAAAAAAAAAAAAAAAAAAAAAAGATATTCCAAGATTAACTGCGAGTGATGTTATTGCAAAGTGGAACCATTTAGGAGCCACAGCAACTCAGTCACAAAGCAGTGCACCATGTAAAGTTACAGAGCAGGGTCAACAAGTGCAGAGGAGCACAATGTGTAAAAGTTGCCAACACTCTGCTGACTCAAACTCTGGAATTAACAACCGTGCACAAGGGGCTTCATAGCATGGGTTTCCATGGCTGAGCAGCTAGGTGAAATGTAGGTGGCCCAGTATAGTATATATTCAGAGCCACCTTACAAGTTACATGCAGCTTTTTAACTGCAGTTGTTTTACCTGTAAAGAGAGTAAATCACTCTAGTATAATAACTACAGTGCTATTATAATGGAAAGAAGCCATCACTGCAGGAAAAACTGCACCTGGAATACTGCTGCTTTATTTAAAACCTATTATGCTAATTTCCAGCTCTATATTTTTATTCTTGGCCTCAACTTGGCAGAGCTCCTTGGTTCATGCTGTCTGAAACAAGCTGTTTTGGACCCCTTTAAGCCAACTTTCTCCTGATTAGCTGCTCGTATCAAACACATGCTTTGAACAGCAGGTGGATGGAGCTTCTGTGCTCACAGCCAGAGCTGTGTGCCTGCAATGATCATACACTATATTGTCAAAAGTATTCACTCACCCATCCAAATCACTGAATTCAGGTGTTTCAATCATTTCCATGGCCACGGGTGTATAAAACAAAGGCATGCAAACTGCTGCTACAAACACTTCTGAAAGAATCGGTCGCTCTCAGTAGCTCAGTGAATTCCAGCACGGTACTGTGATAGGATGCCACCTGTCCAGCAAGTCCATTTATGAAATTTCCATGCTACTAAATATTCCACAGCCAACTATTAGTGGTATTATAACAAATTGAAAATGTTTGGGAATGACAGCAACTCAGCCATGAAGCGGTAGGCCACATAAAATCAGTGGATGCTGGGGCACATTGTGTGCAGAGGTCGCCAACTTTCTGCAGAGTCAATTGATACAGACCTCCAAATTTCAGGTGGCCTTCAGATTAGCTCAAGAACAGTGTGTAGGGAGCGTCACAGAATGGGTTTCCATGGCCGAGGTGTGTGAAGGCAGATGAGCGAATACCTTTGCCAATAGTGTATTCAGGATATTCACTCTTACTGACATAACACAGATCCACAAGTAGAAAAACCTGCCTGAAAGTGAATGTTTAGAGCAGTCTGAAGCCTGAGCTTTGGTTCACAGGGATTACTTTGGTAATATTTATTATAAGCATTGATCAGTGTAACAGTATATGAAAGAAATTAAGGAAACTTATAATGACCAGTACTGGTATACACTTACTTGCATTCTCCAGGTACAGTACAGAAACCGTGGGCCTGATGACACCCCTGCCTGCACACCGCTGCAAAGATAAAACATACACACACAGAGAGCAATTACTGGCATGAAAAATGTAACACTGAAATACAAATCAGATGCAGTTTTTACCCTGGCAACATTCATTTCATTTTATATATATATATATATATATATATATATATATATATATATATATATATACTTGAAAAATGGCTGAAGGCCACCTGAAATTTGGAGGTAGCAGATCATATATATATATATATATATATATATATATATATATATATATATATATATATATATATATATATATATGATCTGCTACAGTTACATGGAGAGCAGAGACAATACCTGAGATAATTCCAGGTAAAGAGAACACACCTGAATTGTAATAATATCACAAATCTACAGAAAATTTCAAAAAATGTGTCATTTAAATCTTTATTGACTTTTTTATGGAACAGACACATGTATGTGTCAAATAAACTGCCACATCATATCAGGGTCAAAGATGCCTTTAATTAAGCCTGAAAACTCCCTGAACTTCATCATCATCAGTAACCTGCAGGGGGTAACAGAGCGAGCTTCCTGCCTTCCTGCAGTCCAATCAGTGTCATGCCGAGGAGGAAGTCAGATGAAGTGAGACAGGGGTGAGATGGGCAGTGCTGCAGGATGTCCTTAAACTAGCTGTGTGTCCTTCAGGGTTCCCATGGTTTCCACTCTGGTTTCCTCCATTCACTCAGTTCAACCATTGCAACAAGATGGCAGCACTCCGAGGTCACAGAGTGAGGTCGTCCAGTTGATGAGTCACACAAAATAATTCTCCACACCCTCTCTACTGAAGGTAGCCAGTGTGTCTTTGCTGATGGACTGTTTCAAAGAGCAACTGTGTAATGGCCTGAAGTCTTTGTCATAAACAGGAGCAGATGAGTGGTTATTCTTAATTAATGAGGCTTGTTCTCACTTTGCTAAGTGGTGGTTAGAGGGCTTCGAAGAAGTCTTAGAGTTAAATGAAGCCCATGTGTGGATATTTAGATGACATATCCAGCAATTGAAAAATGACAACTTTTGTTCAAAAATTCCTCGTGATATTTAGTGAACAAACCTCTGTCACACTAACGGTTTAAAATAGTTTCAAAGGCTAAAATTAGACAGGAAACCAAAGACAATTTCAAGGAAAAAAAAAGAGAAGCTTCTATGAATCCTGCAAAAGTTAAAAAAAAAAAGAAAAAAGAATTCTCCTTTGTGAATGGACTAAATGCACAAAAAAGTCTTTTGTTTCTCAGGCCATTAATGAGAATACATTTCTGACTTTATGTCTGAGTGTGTGTTTTTAGGGGCAGGACGGGGGCGGGGCACAGTGGTTAGCACTGCTGCCTCACAGCAAGAAGGTCCTGAGTTTGAATCCACCACTCGGACCTTTCTGTGTGGAGTTTGCATATTTTCCCCATGTTTGCGTGGGTTTCCTCCCACAGTCCAAAGACATGCAGTTACTGGGGTTAGGTTAGTTGGTGATTCTAAATTGCCCATAGGTGTGAATGTGAGTGTGAATGGTTGTCTGTCTCTCTGTTTTAGCCATGCGGCAGGCTGGCAACCTGTACATGATGTACCCTGCCTCTCGCCCTATGATAGCTGGGATAGGCTCCAGACCCCCTGCAACCCTGAAAGGGATAAGTGGAAGAAAATGGATGGATGTGTGTTTTTAAAAATATCAGCTGCACATTTTCAGGCACAAAATATTTTCCCCAACAGATGCACTTTTTTTGGAATGAAACTCTGAAATCAATGAAAGATGTTTCAGCCCATTTAGTACAAATAACCCAGACTTTAGGGTGTTGATCAGATTAATTTTACGTTTATGGAGTAACACTATGATGGAGCGAGTTCACCACAAAACAAGGAGGTTTGGAATTTGTATCTCCTGGCTGGCCGGGACCTCTCTCTTTGTGGAGTTTGCATGGTCTCCCCTGTGTCACTGTGGGGATTTTTTTTGCATGCTCTCCCACACTCCAAAGATATGCGTGTTAGGTTATTAGAGATTCTAAACTGGCTGTACATGTGGAAGCAAGTGCAGATAGTTGCAGAGGATCACTGTGTGCCCTGCGGCTTGTACAGTGGCAGCTGAGATAGATTATCTAAATATTTAAACTGACTTCTTTGATTCTACATAACAATCAAATCTGGTCAGTTTACAAAACATGTTAGTGTTTTGAGGAATTTGAAGATTTTTTTCCCACCATTAGAAGCTTTAGTAGTGTAATGCATTACAGCAAACATTAAGTGGGTTTATCCTTGTAATGGTTGTCTGTCTCTCTGTGTTAGCCCTGCAACCGTCTAGAGACCCACCCAGGGTGTATCCTTCCTCTCATCCTATGGTAGCTGGGATAGGCTACAGCCCCCCTGCAACCCTGAACTGGATAAGCAGAAGAAAATGGATGGATGGATGGATGGTTATCCCCCTGTTTCTGGACAACTTAATAATCTGCTGCATTGATGATAGCTGTAATACCTACATTGTATTTGAGGAGGCACTTTTGGCAACAACAGTCTGTTTTGTTGAGTGTTAAAAGAAAAAGACTGATTCATTAATTAATGATTAATACCTGCATGAGCTAAAGCCAAATTGTAGAAATATATAAACACACACACACACACACAAAAAACCCCTTCTGTGTTCACAAGAAAACACCAGTGGACTCTTTTCTTACGTTCTTTACACTCTGGCCCCGTCCAGCCATCGATGCAGACCTTGGAGCCACTTTGGTCGCAGTTAAAGTGACCGAAGAAGTCATCGCGACCCCGGCAGAACTTGTTGCAAAAGGGTCCATAGTAGTTGGAGTCACAGCGGAAACGGAGTTGGTACTCCAGGCTGAAGGTGCGTCCGTGGTGACGATGTGTTTGCCACTGTTCTCCAGGGTTCAGCATGGAAGAGAGGAGGATTTGCTCAATCAACTGACCTGAGGGAGTCATGAAGGAAGAAATATTTTCTTAGTGGAGAACAACATACACTGCTTTTGTTTGATAATCTGCCACTTGGGAATTGAAGGGTGCCACAACATGTCTGAGGAAGGAGAAACCATGTCCACATTATACAGATAAAGTGAAATATCCCTAAACATTACAGTATCAAAGTCGATATGACAAGATATTAATCATTATCATATTTTGGAGTCTGGTTCTGTCTCTCTGACCGCCTAAGAAAAATATCTGCTGCTAAATGTTACAAGGTATCTACCAGTTAGTCACTAATTTTAGTGCTTGTCATTTTGTGCTGAGTGTACAGTTGATTTATGAAAGCTATTTCATTAAAAAAGAAAAAAAAGAAGAAGCTGCATGTTGGAAAATTGTGGGACTGATAACCAAAACAAGGCTCTAAAAATGCTCTGTAGAGCTGTGAGAAACCACAAATATCTGCGGGATTATTACTATGAGGGAGCTCTTTAACATTCGATTACCCATTAGAAAGAACGGAGAGGTGCAGAGAGAGGACCAGACAAGCCCCAGGGCAACAGTGGGGCAGTCACTGCTGCTCCCGACCCCCAGAGGGGATTTCCCAGTGGCCCTGTCATCCCCAAGTCAGTTATAATCCTCTCTGACAGGGTGTTAGCACACAAAGTACTGAGAATAGGTGTGTGTTTCAGTGTATATATACTGTGCGTGTATCTATGAGATGCTGGTGAGGATAAAGGCAAAGATTGCATGATAGTAGGACAGAACAGGAAGCTTCATTGGAAGTAAGTCAGCAGTGAAGAGAGACTGAGTGTACAGAACGTGTATGTGTGTGTGTGATTGCCAGAGGCAAACAGAGCCAAAGAGGAAGGGAAGCAGCTATTAGCACACACACATGACAAACTGCCTGATGGAGAGATGAGATCACTGTGGTTTGACCCAAAGGAATGAAAACAGGGACACACACTGGCTGGTGTGTGTGTGTGTGCGTGCGTGTGTGCGTGCATGTGTAAATGTGTGTGCGTGTTTTAGTGTAAAAATGGGATGGGAACAGAGTGGACATTGAGCGAACTGTTAGCTCAGCCGTTGCACGATTCCGCCGCTGTCGCCTGTAGTCAAACTTGAGGGGCCAATCTCACAAACACTCACTATGTTACTGCAGTGCATTGTGGGTTTTTCATTATTTTATGACTCTGGCATGACTGGGGGTTAATTTCATCATCACCATTTCTCTTCCAGAAAAGAAGAAGTAGTAACTGAATTATCATCCAGCACAGCAGGGAAGGTGTGTAACAGAGCCTGATTTTCTCGGTAATGTAATTATATGAGATGGTACAATAACAAATGAGGGGTGTGGAGGACCCCAGGAAGAATACCCAAGTCTTTAGCTGGTGCTAATGGAGATCCTGAAAAAAAGACTGGAAGAAAGATTGATGACAGTACAGCTGAAGCAAGAAGCCCCAAGCTGCTTCTTAAATCACACTTTATAGAAACATAAGTAGCAGAGAAAGCGGTATTGTATCTGCAGGTAGCAAAAAAAGAAAAAATAAGTCTTTCCCTGGTCTCTGGAGATTGTCCCCCACTGCCTTGTATTAGCTGTGAAGTGCTTGCCCTTGACTGTGGCTGAGAAAACACTGCAGGAGAGAAAATACCTCCCTTTGACTTCATATCACCTCCCAACAAATCAATAGACTTACGGAAACCGATAGATCAGCTGAAGAGTGTTAGTGCATTTGATGCGCGTGGGTTCACGTGACACTTTTATGTTTGTTTTCAGTTTTCATTCAAGCATGAACTTTCCCAATAAAATTATTCTCACACGGATGAGGCACTAAGTCTAAACATGTGTCTTGAATTTTGTAGACCAGCTGGTCCAGATTATTATGCTTCTAATATTGAATTCCACTTTCTTGCCAATGTTGGTGGCAGTTTTGTGGCAGTGGGTGCAGCGTGAATACAGCTGAGACATGGGTGAGCACAGCAGCAAGTATGCTCTCGAAATGACCCAATGAATACATGAACAGAAGGAAGAACAGAAAAAAGAAACTTGGGGCACTTTTAGGATGATTGATATTTATTGAACCATTATACTGAGAAAATTACAAAGCTCCCCGTGGGGTTTGTGTTCTCTAGTAATGTGAGGGAATCTTCACTCTGTTAGTGTGTGTATAGAAAAGGTGACTGTAGCGAATGTAAGTTAACCGTTTGGAGCCCCCACATTTAGCATTTTGATGGCAGTCATGTTGTTTTTTGAAGTCAGAATTGACCATATTCAGACAAGAGGGTGGCGTGCCAAGTTATCAGACAGCACTGATGCATTACAGAGGCACAGTTACCTGTAACATGTCACCTGGGAGGGCTCCAGCTGTGAATAGTTGTGGTCAGAAGTTTACATGCACTCATGATGGGAATGAATCTCATGGTAATTTGGGGCTTGTAATAATTTCTTTGAAGTGAATTTTTTTTCCCAGGGTGGAATGATTGTACATCTTTAATTACTTTGAAAAACAAGAACTGGATGCACAAGTTTGAATTTATTTTAGATTTTCTCTAATCCACACAGGGTCAAAAGTATATGTTCAGGCTCCTACATAAACATGTATAACATATATAAACTCACTTAAATCTTTTAATAAGGTTCCAAAATGTCTTTTAACTTCAGAAGGCCAAAGCCCATTAACTTCTCATTGGTGACCATGATTGACTACAACTAGTAGTTTGTGTTTGCCATTGGACTAACCACAACTCAGAACAATGGGGAAAGTCCAAGGAACTCAGTGAAGATCTAAGAAGGTGAATGTAGATTTACACCAGTTGGGAAGGTTTTGGATCCATTGAAACAACTGCACATTCCAAGATCATCAGTTCAAACAATTGTACATAAGTACAAGTGATCTGGATTTGTCACCACTTTGCCAAAGCCTGGAAGAAGACTCAAACTGTCACCCTCAGATGAGAGGAAATTGGTTAGGATGTTCAGGAACAACCCAGGAACCACCTACGCTTGAGTCTGCCATGAACTAGAAAATGCTATAACACCAGCATCACTGTCCATGGTGAAGCCAGTTTTGTGTTGTTTGGGAATGGATAAAGCAGCTTCTGGAATGGCCTTCCCAAAGTCCTGACCTCAACCCTACTGAAAGTTTGTGGACTAGACTTAAAAGCTGGGCCTGTGCCAGGAAACCAGTCTAACCTGTTTAAATGAATGCTACCAGTTCTGCCAAGAAGTGTGGTCAAATATGCCGTCAGAATTATGCCAGAAGCTTGTTGATGGCTACTAAAATTTTCTGGTGGAGGTGCAACTTGCTCAAGGATATTTAGCCAAATATTAGTGGGGGTATATGTGTATATTTGAGGGTGTATGCACACTTTTGCCCCTGTGTGGAATACATAAAATCCTAGATAAATTCCATTTTTATTCTACTAAAGACAGTGACACCACAAATAAGTTCGGTGACTCTAATTAGTGGAGATTGGGACCAGCAGCTGCCTGTGTCAGCATCCACCTGTCAGTCAAAGCAGACCTGCTCCAGACTTTGAGCTTTAATTAGTAAGTTATATAAAAAAAAAACCAAAAAAAAACCCTACCCTGTACAATTTTTATGAAGGGTTTAGATCCATTTTTCAGCCCTGGAGGCCGTTGTTATTCTTTGGTATGTACGCAGACATCCAGCATCCTTGTGTGTGAGAACCAGTCTTGCTCTTTGACTGGTGGTGGTAAAATGTCAAGAAATCTAGCAATGCAGAGACAAAGGTAGCTCTGCAAACCTTCTGGGGGTGAAAATTCAATTCAAAAATGAAATGACTTATTTTTTTTGTTTACTAGAAAACTCTAACACGGAAATTTTCTCCTCCTTTTCTCCACCAAAAGATCAAACGGGTTTTAACAAACCTTGACATTTGTCACATACAAATGTCAAGGTTTGCAGCATGAAACACCTTCACTACTCAAAGCGATCATCACAAGTGTAATTTACAGCTGAAAAATTGTTGCCACTTTCTCACAACTTTTTCAGAATCTGATTTTGACTTTCTCATGTATCCTGAACAAAGATACATTTATCATTTTCACTTTTTAGAAAATTAGACCTGTGGAGTAGTCCCACTGATGTGGAGGTGTGGGTGGTACAGTTATTTCAGAGGTGTGTTTATTCATCTTAATGATTACTTTGAAGACGGCAGTTTGTGGTGTTTGTGATTATTTTTGTTTTTTTTGTTTTTTTTTTGTTTTTTTTGATGTTGTGCTGACAGATGTTTCACCCCATCACTTTATTCACCCCATTTATAATGATAATGATAACAAAGCAGGCTAAATACTAGAGCTACCTTTCTGTATAGTGCAGTAAAGGTAACTGAAAGAGTCCATTCTTCAAAATGAACATAAAAGAGACCAGCGAGTATGTAAAACAACTGAAAGAAACTAAAGAAAGCCGTGCAAAGAATAAAGGTGCTGAAACCTTGTCTAAAATAATCCTGCTTCAAATTTCCTATACTGTGAACTACTGTAGGTATGTATGAAGTTTTACAATATGACTGATCTCATTACTTTGGTGAGTTCAATGTCAGTATACCTGACAAAAATAAGGCCCAAAGACCAAAGTTGGAATAAATGGGAATTATCCTTTAACAGACCAAGGTACATCCCTGTACATTAACACTTAAGCTACATTTTATTTGAACAAAACTCTGTGAAGGTCACTCTGTCAGTGCTCAAACCACATCACATTTTCTCAGTATTTCCAAAGACTATTTCAGAAGGTACAGTTGTGCTCGGTAATCCTTTCTGATTTGTGGCACGGCCGGATAAGTCCATTCAGACCGTTACAGAACGCTCCTGTTTGGGCTGAGCTAAGCTGTCAGCCTATCAAACAGCTTTAAGCCCAATGTAAGGGCTGTCAGGAGCTCAGGTGGAAATGGAAGATAATGCAAACAAGATGTAAGCGAGGCGCTGGAGGGCAGAGGGAAGGAGAGATGGAAGACGGAAGAGAAATCTGTGGTGCAGATCTCAGCTTCTCATTCTATCAGCCATCTTCTGGATAGCGATGAGGTCCCTTTGTGTGACCGCAGTGCAGTGGTCCCTCAAAGGGAGGATTGTGGCATGACAGGAATGAGGAAGGCAAAGAAACATCTGTCTGACTGTGTCTGTTTGTGTGTGTGTGTGTGTGTGTGTGTTGTGCTTTTTATAGCATGCTGCTCACATTCCCTGTCATGGAGCTTTTCCTGATTATGAGGAAGAACAACAAGGAGACGAGCAGGAAATTAAAGGGTCTGGATAAAAGGCCCACTAAACTCGTTTGATCACAGCCATTAAGACACAAAGGATATTTTCACATTGTTTCATCATGTCAGACCACAAATACTTGTAAACAAGCACCCATGTTTTTTTCCTCTATGAAAATGTTGGTTTTTGATAACTAAACTTACAAATAACTTTTTTCTTGGTAAGGCAAAGGAGGAAATGCAGTAACTTGGGGCTGACTTTTTGAAATGTGTCCTCTATATGGGCAAAACCAGCATGTAAAACCTTTTTTTGTCTTAAGTGATGGCGGCATGTGTTACAAAGTTTCTGCAGTTTCAAACCACAAAACAGAAAATGTGTGATGATGAGGGGAATAATAAAACTCTCAGAACCATCTCTCTCACCTGGCTTATTGTTATTTAGTCTAGCCCTACGCATAAATAAAAAAGCATGCAGGTACGTGCAAACACACCTTCACCTGATCCTGATGTGTCATTGTCGTAATCCAGAGCCTCCAACACCAGTGAGAAGGACTTCTGTGGGGGAAAAAAACACACGTGCGCGCACACACACACACACACACACACACACACACACACACACACACACACACACACACACACACACACACACACACACACAGAAAAAACACATTAAGCATGAGCCTGAACATACAGATTTAAACTGAATATTACAAGAAAACGAGTCCCAGTCTCCTTCTTTCCCTTACATGAGCATGTTGCTGCTCAATTTTCAAATCACATTTTTTAGACACGCCTGTGCATAGCTGCTTTATTTGTGTTTTCAGCTACTTTAAAAAATCCGAAGGTTAACATTAGATTTTAACCCCAGAATTATGCTGCATTTTGGTCTTTAGAAGGATTCAGCTTTCATGATTAATCAGTCTTTTACTTTTTAAGCTAAAGTGTGCTTGGAAGGCTATACTGTAAATGCTGAAAAATGGAAATGATTATTGGCAGCCTCGGGCACAAACTCACTTTTTGAATACAGCTTCCTAAGTGGCAAGATTACAAGAACATGATCTAATAGGGGAAAAATTTCTGTCAGCCCATCACCAATGGGGATATCCTCCCACGATTAATTAAAACAAGAAATAAGTGTAGAGGTCAGGATAACAATAAAACCCTACAGACATCTGATCTAATTTGGAGGCCTTGCCCTAAACTTTTATCCAAATACTTTTAGTCACTCCTGGGTTAGTAAATATATACTACAGATTCCAGCAAAAATATGTTTTCAATATTAATAATACTTATTAAATCCAAACAATATTTATCATGCTGTAAGAGGCTTATATTATATCTTTATAATTTCTACAAATACTTTTATTGGTAACCACATCCTAGAACAGACACAAAAAATTTCCATGTAAACAAAGTGAAACTACAAACTGCACTCTTGTAGAAGGGTGTATACTACATGATGCCTTTCTATTTATATCATTTATAACTATACGCCAGACAATGCATACTTACAAGGAATTCACATCATATTATACTCATATATTACTGCATAATGCACCCATAGTACATAATCTGCTAGTATCAATGCATTGTGTGTAATATCACTATAATCATAAAGCAACCATGTACAAAACATAATATTTTTTACATTTAAACAATATTGCTGAGCAGTAGGTATGGCTTTAATATTGCACAATGATGAGGCATCCCTGACCAACATGATAGACAATGCTCAGCCAATCAGAAGTCAGCATCACAGGCTAATCAATAAGGCTGCAGCCAAGAACTGACGTTACACCAAAGAGGTTTTGACTTTCCAGACCTTCAAGTTTAAAATGCAATTTTGTTTCGTCAAATGGTCAAAAATAACAGGAAAATGTGCATATTTAATTTAAGGCAACACAGACCCTTTGCCTTAACAAATTTATTAGATCACCACCCAGTGTAAGGCTTGTGCCCTAAATTAACAGTATCGTTAATTACCAAAATAATTTTTATGTTTCCATAATGGTTAATCCACCAGTATGCACAAGCTCTTTAATCAAAATAAAATAAGTATAATTATTGTTGTAATCCATGAATTTTCACATTGACTGTTTTACCAAAAAAGCAGTAAAAAAACAAAACAAAACAGTAAAGCACATTATTATTTTTTGTTTAAGATGCCTAATTACAGTTATTTACTTGCATTCCTGAACAGAAAAATTTTTTAGTGCTTGAATGTTATGCTTGATCACTTTCTGACTTCTCAGGGAGATGGATTCAGGTTGTTATTTGCCTAATAAATAACAATATAACTTTAATTTTTAAACAAGGTTTTGAGAGATTTCTAAAATAGTTGTGATTTCTTGTTTTTATGACAGGGGATCTAATTAATTTGTTAAGCACTGTATCTGCATCAATCATGCTTACGTGCTCCCTCAAAGCCACGCTTTGAAACAAGAAAAACCCTGAAGCCTTAGTGGTTGCTGTCATGTCGAAGCAAAGTCTATAAGAAATCGGCCAAATTTAAACGTTTAGCAGTGTATACAGATGTATACAGATGCTGTATAAAATACTGAGTGTAGAAAAAAAACTAGTCAGCATTGAGAGCCCATTTCAGCCAGCTTGCTTCAGGTGCACCAGTCAGTGAGAGCCCAGGGCCATTGGTTATGGTGAACACTGCACATAAGTATTGTTTTCTTTTTTTGCATAAATGGCATAAATTCTGCATATTTTACTTAACTAGTGTTCTAATGTTTTAAATAGGTTGAGAGTTAAAGCTTGTTTTTCTATCCCTGCCCTCAGCTTTCAACACAAGGACGAACATCGGAAACGATTCGCTGCCCGGAAAAACGGAGGCTGCTGCTGGGTGATGATTCAAGAAAATCTCAGCCACACCTAAGAAGAGGTGAGGAGGGGAAGACTTTACACTGAGAAAAACCTTTGCAGCCTCTACTGTGGCACTCAGGTTAAATGTGGATCAATGCGGCAGGTTACTGACTGTAGCTTGCATGTAACTTGCAGCTTATTTTTTTAACTCTAGATATATTTTATTTATATAGTTTATATAGTCATATATACACACACACACACACACACACACACACACACATAGTCTATATACTGTTATAGTACAGTAGCAGAGAACTTGAGCATATATGGGACATCAAATCATGTCTTTGGGCTTACAGGGGTATCACACTCTGGAGAGATAACAGGTGTTTTTTTTTTCTTGTGTCTCCCCCTTTCCTGATGCATTCATTCGGCCTATGGACCAGCTATGAATAATTCAAACCAATGCTACAACTCTCCTTTTCTCTCCCTTTATGGTTTCTCTGTCTGTGCATTAACCAGCTGATCCCGCCCTCTGCAAAATGCACCAGTGCCTGTCATGCAAATCGCCCCACCATATGCATCATGGGTAGGGTTCTTGTAAAGGGTTACACGGATGTGTGGTCACGTCTTTGCTGAGGGAGTGTACTGCTGTGAGAGGAGTGGGGGGTGGGGTGGAAGGTGCTGTGGGAGAAATGGATGAGAAGCAGGTGGTGGGCATGATGGGCACAGGAGGTGAGCGAGGTGTGAAGTGAGGGAAAGATGGATTTGGAAGGGAGGTTAAGGGCAGGAGGTCGGCCCAAAACATCAGAGGCAAAAAGACACCATGCAAAGAGCAGAGGAGAAGATGAAGGGTTGCAGTGAAGGTGCAAAATGTTAGGGGAGTGAAAATTGTGCAGCAGAAAGCACTGAGTCAGGAATTTGCTTCGAGAGAAAGAACACCCGGTATATCCACACGGCAACAGATGAGGAGATGGTAGGAAAAGGCGAGCCAAGTGCTGGTGCAGAAGGAGAAAAGGACAGAGAAAATGGGTAGAGAGGATAATTACTTCAGGAGTATGTAAACAAAAGGGCACAGAAAGGTAGAGGAAAAATGCTGCTGTGGTGGAATAATCTGTAGGTGTCCTGGAGTTTCTCAGATTCTGATATATGTTGGAGGACGGGTCAGATGAAGGTGAAACCAAACGGATGATGATACAAGAGAGAAGATTAAAGGAGAAGGCAAAAGAATTGATGTGATATAATAAGAAATGGCAGTCAAGTAAGTGGGCAAACTCCCACACACTATACTTGGATGTCATGCTAATGAGACATGCTGGGCTGCAGAGGGCTCGCAGGCAGTTCATTAAGGCTGGGAGATAGTGGGCAACCCACAGATGGACCAGCTGGGCTCATTAGGCTTTGGCTTAAAACTCTCACCTGAAGCAAGGTTTGGTATTCATGAATTACAGCTACACTGTTGGATCTTGGAGTTGACTTTAATGAAATTAATTCAGTACAGCATCAGTGGTGGAAGAATTAATCACATCCTCAATTTAAGTAAACTACCAACACAGTTATGGGCTTTATTGCAAATAAATGTCCTGCACTCAGGATATGTTTTATCAGCAAAATGTGCTTAAAGTGCTTAAAGATAAAAGCGCCTGTTCTACAGCAAAATATCCCTTTTATGTATTTATATATGACATTACTGAAGAGTTTACACTGAGGAAGCAATTTGTAAGTATTACAAATTGCTACTTAACACTGAGGGGAAACTAGTTTTAATTCATTTATTTTTATTGATCTATTTTCAAGCTTTTTAATGATAAAGTGCCAATTCAGGAAACTGGTTTACAAATGAGGGCTGCACAGGGAAAATACACTCATTAAATACTTTGGGTTGTGTGTCTGTTCAGATGATGGTGCTTTATGTCATCAGTGCCGGTTTACAGTTTTTTTTGTTTGCTTGCTTATCAATCATCTATAAGGGGACCGTTGCCTTTCTTGCTATAACAGTAGGTCAGAAAGGTTTAGCTATGATTTTATGATTGGTAAAACAGAAAAGCTGAAGCTTATGAGAAATGCTTCCTTTGTCATAGCAGTGCTGCTATATCACATTATGAGTCATACAGTTGGTCATGAGCTGCACTTTGAGAATTGTGTCTTTATATGGTTGGTAGTTAGTTAAGTGTGTCACAATATGGGTGGCAGAAATCTACCGGCCAGAGCCTTTCTGTTCTCTGCCTGCCTGCGTGGGTTCTGTCCAGGTGCATCAGCTTCATCCCACAACCCAAAGACATGCATTTAAGTCTGTGTAGATTCTCAGTCATCCAGCTCATGGCAGTCTCAAGTTTCATCTGTCATCCATGAGGCTTCTTCAGTTCTAAAACCAAAAGGTGGAGAGTCGCAGGTATTTAAACCCTAGTGGGGGCTGTCCCCTTTGGAGGTGGTTGTTGACCCACTATTAATCATGTGCATCATCACATGAACCAAGTTGTGAAAGAAAACATGTGGGTCATTACCACTATGAGACCTTGCCCCACCCTATCATTGTGACTTCTTGAGGTCACCTGAAGTAAGGTGTGAGAGGTGCCTGGGAAGGGTTCTCAAGACTGGATTGTATGTGGCTGACAGTTGGTGTCATAAGCCACCACCTCTGTTCAGTGATGGTTGTTCACAGTGGACATAGGTTGCTTCTTTGACTCCTCTTTCAAACCATCTGTCTTCCTGGTCCAAAATGTGAACATTGGCATCCTTGAAAGAGTGTCCTTCATCCTTTAGGTGCAGATGTACAGCTGAGCCCTGTTCTGTCGAGATGGCTCTTCTATGTTGTGCCATGCGTTTGTGGAATGGCTGTTTGGTTTTTCTGCTGTACAGGTCCGACCACTCCTCACTGCACTGCACAGCATACACTATGTTGCTTAGCTTGTGTTTAGGAGTTTTGTCCTTGGGATGAACCAGTTTTTGTCTTAGAGTGTGGCTGGGTCTCAACGACACTAGAATGTCATGCTTGCATGCTTTTGTCTCTAGAAACCCTTGTTGTATTTGAAATGTGGTAGTGAGACAGAGGTCTAACAGTGTAAAAATCTGATCTGAGGTAAAGCTGGTTCTGTTGTGTAAGGACCTGTCATGCTGTAGCTGTTTTTGTGACCATCTCCGCTGCCTCACTTGTAGGTATACAAGACAAGAGCGAAACCACATCAAAGGACACTATGGTTTCATCTGGATTCAGCATATAATTGCGGGCCTTGTTGGTGAAGTCTGTGGAGTTTTTGATACGATGGGATGTGTTACCCCCAAGTGGCGCTAAGATGGTGCCAAGGTGGAAATGTTGTAGGTGGCTACACTGCTAACACTGGGTCTGAGTGGGACTCCTTCTTTGAGGATCTTCAGAATCAGGGTTAATGTTGCTTGCTGTGTGGTACAGCCTGTCCAAGACGTTTGTGCTTCAGTCTTTGCATTGCACATTAACACATTTTGTATTTTTTTCATACAAGCTCTGGATCCCACTTTGTAGGTTAATGTGATTATTTGTATTTTTTCATATTACAAATTTAAAAAAAAATTAGTTATAGCCTATACATTGTACACTTTTTATAACTCGTAAAATTTTCATATGGTAGCATGAAACCGATAAAATAATGACCTCAAAACTGTACTCAGGTGAAACTGAGCAAATGCACTCCGTTGTTTTTCAGCACTGCACTGATGATAAAATTGGCACATCGTTGCAGCAGCAGTTTGATAAAATAAAATGATGCTGGAGTTGGAGCTTTGTGACTATCAAGCCAACTATGATGAACTGTCCACTCCTACAAAATGCACACACAGCATTTCCTCACTGCTGGCCAGCTCGCACACCCCTTAGCCTTATCATCTATATAATCACCCTCCCTTTTCCCTCATACTTCCTTCCATGCACTCTTCATGCTCACACCCTTAATCCAACTCTATGACTAAACCTAAGTTATTCACTCCCCTGCAAAGCACACACCCTCACCTCCCATAAGTGCACGCATCCAAAATCATAATCTAGATACTGATAAAGGAAGGGTGTAGCCACACTCTCCTGTAAGGCAGCCAGGAAGGGTCAAACTTAACCATGGTTACCAAGTTAAAATCACAGCAGCTAAAACAATTGTGTCTAAAGGGATTAATATTATCACAACAATACAAACTTCCTAACTGTGCTTTAGCTTTATGATGATATTAAAATGTTTATCAGATTAAAAACATAAGGAGGCAGTCAGAGGCCTGTATGAAGCATGATCGGGGGCATCGCAAACTGGTTTTTGTTATGTTTATGTTGGACAGGTTAGCCTGCTTCAGAGATAAGAGATGGGTCATTCAGTGTCAACTGACCAAATTCTTCCAGTGTGACCACGTGTATCATCACCCTGGAAAATCAGAGATGGCCAGGCTGGGAATTTTTCAGAAATTTGGTCCATTGATATTGAATCACTCAAAAGACATGAAATCAGGTCTCTGGAAAATTGTGTCACCATTCCTGGAAGAGTCTTCTGACATTGCAAGAAGTAAGAGAGTCTAACGATTTTACTTCCCCACTTTCTTTGGTTGATGGGTAAAATAAATTTAGCTTCATAAAAATTTTATTTCTTGACTGTTTTCCCTCCTGTTGGCTGTAAACACTTGTATTTTTCTATAATCACAATAATATAGTGATGTGATCCTGAAACAGAGCACCTTAGCTTTGAACTTGCCGACCTTACATGAAATTTGCATGTACGTCATCACACTTGCCACTTTGAATTTGTACTGCATGCTCTCTCTCTCTCTCTCACACACACACACACACACACACACACACACACACACACACACACACAGCTTCTTTATCTGTTTTTCTGTCAGCCTGTATTGTGTTTTTCTAATATTAAATAAAATATGCTGTTCTGCTACCATCCGACCTGTCCATGTTAATGATTTACTCATATACTGCCAACACTGCCATTTTATATGCCCATAGATAGATTGGGAAACCCTGGGTTAACTTATCAAGTTTATATCCATCTGCGTGCGATTGTGGCCTTATTGTGTTATGGTCTGTGGTGTGTTATGGGCGTCCTTTTGGTTTTCCTTGTTTCTATAAATATAGTAAAGGCTTTTGGTTTTGGGTTGTTTTTTTGTACCCTTGCCTCAGTTAGTTTACAGCTTTCTGATTTTATTCTTCTTTGTATTTCCATAGTTACTCTAGTGCCATGAGTTTCTTGATATTTTGGTATTCTAGCTTTTGTTAGTAGTTAGTTGTTGTCTCTGTTATTGATTCTCTGTTTAGTCATTTCCTGTTTTATTTTGATAGTCAGTTATCTCTTTTGTTTTTATTAACCCAGTCTGCACATGTTTGGATAAGTGAATCCAGATCAGGAAAGGATACTGTGGGTATGCTTTGTAGTACATTTGGGGTTAACCCTGGGTTTTCTGTAGGTGTTTCTGACGGTGGTTCATTCCTTACTGGGGTACATTGCCATGGTAACTTATGCTGCTAACCTAACCTGCTCCAGAGTGTATTATGTTCCAGATTAGTGATTAACAAGTATGAAATCACTGCTTACTGACCAAACAAGTCTTCAGAAAATAGCACCATTCCTGGAAGATCTCTCAGACCTCCGTGTGTGAATAGTAATCGCAATCAACATTTTAATTATATCTTTGTATTTATTCTTTACTTGCTCTCGGACCATTAAACACCATTAAGGCTGCAGCTGAAAGAATAAAAACTAAACTGTCTTCTGCAATTTTAAACATTAATTTAATGGAATACTCTATCATAACCCATCAGATTCTCCTGTGTCTTAATCATAAAGTTGTGAAATTGATAAGACTGTTAATTCACACAATTGGCATTTTGCCAGCTTTTCTTCTTGCCTTCAAACAGTCTAAACTTTTTTCCATTCTTACTGACCAAAATGTTTACAATGCACACACACTCATTACAGCACTTTTGCCACAGTGGTCGCTCCACATATTTGATTTGGGAGATTTTTATGTTGGATAGACTTTCTAATGCGCTTTGTGTTTCCTCCTAGGATCAAAGTTTAGATCACTGCTTTGTTAGGTCAATGTGAAAACCACTACACCATGGACATACATTAAAACTTAGGTAACTAGTAAAACTGAGTAAGCTAGTAAGCCCCAAAGCCAAGGCTAACTAACTCTAATTTATACCAAATACACATATTTCACTGTCATATTTAAAGCTTTTTAAACTATTGAGCTGCAGCTAACAACGTGTTATCTTCCCTCTGTTATTCTTGCTATTCAGCTCCTGAGACAAAAGTCAGATTTAAAAGAAAACCTGATTGGCTAATAAATGACTCAGAAATCTGTCTCAGTGATCAAATTCAAGTCTTGACTGCACATTTAATTTTTTGTTTTTCTTGTGTTTCTCCTGCTGTTCTCTCATTTTCAGTGGAGATTTTGACCTGAGATTTCAGGCCAGTTTTGGTGATTATGCATCCCCCAGCAGGATCTCGGATTTCATTTCAGCTTGTCTTCACTAAATATAATCTGAACAAGACATCATTTTGTCCATGAAGTCCCAGTACATGTTTCAACTATGGCTACGTGTGTTTTTCTGTAGACAAATAGCAGCTGTTTGATTGCCTCTACATTCAATACATCTAAGGAATTGCTCTTATTTCCGTGTCCCTCCATCCAAGCCGCCTCGCCTCTTTCACTCACTGCAATGTGCCTCTCTGAAACATCTGAGCCTGCTATCTCTGCTTGTTTGGGTCAGTGACTCAGACTCAGTCACCCTCTGATTGTCACATGTCCAGATGTTTGAGTCTGGCATGGCTGGAGAGAACAGGGGTTTCCCCCCTCCCCCCAAAAAAACAAAACATCAAAACAACAGAATTAGTCTGGATGATAGATCGGCCCTTCCCTCGGGCTGCAGGCTGTCTGGCTGTCTGGCTCAGTCCCAGCAGGAAAGCTGAAGATTACAGTGGACTATGCTATGTCACTGCATGACAAATTCTATTAAATAAAGGTTTAAAAATGTTTTCCATCCTCAGCTGCCCCTTTCACTGTTCCACTTCTCATTTGTCCCCTCCATCGTCTCATCCTGACTCTCCCCACCTCCCACCCTCCGTCACCCTTATCAGTGCCCCCTTCATCCCTCCCTCCATCCCTCCCTCTCTCTCTCTCTCTTGCAGACATGGGCAGGGTAGGATATCCCGACAAAGCCAGGCTGTACAAACACAGCTCTACGACAGGATGAACTCCCAGCCCTGAGAGAGGAATTTCCCCTCAGAGCTCACACACTAACGCATACAAACTCACACACACACACACACACACTAGACACACGCATGCCAGGGTACACACACATGCAGTTCAGACACACACAGGCATACTCTGGAAACTGTTATTTTTTGACATGCAGTCTTTTCATTTGTCCCCTGAAATCATTCGGCATTATTGCAGATAAAATGTCATTTATCATTTTAGACAAATAGGTTTTTTAATGCCTTTTTTTTTTTTTTTTTTGCTTTAATAGCTCAAGTCACCAACACACACACACACACACACACACACACACAAAACAAATTTTGAGGGGTCTGTAGTTTGAAAAGAAGTGATGCTGACTGGCAGACTGTTATTATGGCTTGAAGTGTTGAGTTTATAATTAGTCACTGGAATTTCCTAGAAAAGGTCAGTTTTAATCAAGATGAATATTCATACATTAATGTGTACTTTAAATTTGAAAATAAGGGTTGAAATGGTAAAATGTGTAAAATGTGTGTGAAAGCACAGAAGAACTGAGTGTAGTGGAAAAATAATTTACTGATGAAAGAAAGGTGGGATCAAGTGGGATAGAAACACACCTGAAAAAGTAATCGTAGCCTGTTCAGCTTACCACCTCAAGAAACAGAAATACATGAAACAACCATGCACTTTGCATTTCCATTTTCTGTCATTTTTGGTTGTTTTCAGTGGCATTGTTCCACATCGGCCATGAATCAGCTACTCATTTTCACACAACGTTAGCGAGATGTTAATGAGTGTTATTTGGTATGTTCGTTTCTAGATTTTGTGGACATTTATGGTTAATTTCATTTAATTCAAAAAGAAACTAGTTTAGTGTTTTTGCACACAGTCAGATTTATTCAAATTTTGCATCTTTTCATGTTTAGCACGACTGGCTGTGCATGTAATTAACTGGAATTAATTAACTAGAGGGACACCAATTAAGACAGTCGCTTTTTCTGTGCAATTAGAGCCAGTCCACATAGTTATTTCCAGGAAACATAAGTGGGAATTATTTGGAAATAATGATTAAAAACCAGACCCCCTAATATAAAATCTAAATATAATATTGTAAGATCACTTCATTGGGTACACTAGGTACATTAGGTGCTAGTTGCTGCAGATTTGTGGGCTGCTCATCCACAATCTGAATCTCTGGTGCTCTGAGATCCGGTGACTGTGGAGGCCATTTCAATACAGTGCGCTCACTGTCATGTTCAAAAAACCAGTTTGAGATGATTTGAGCTTTGCCACATGGTGTGACATCCTGCTTGAAGCAGCCATCAGAGGATGGGCATACTGTGGTCATAAAGAGATGCACATAGTGAGCAACAATATTCGGGGAGGCAGTGGCGTTTAAACGATGCTCAGTTGGTACTAAGAGGCCCAAAGTGTGCTAAGAAAATACAATCCACACCATTACACCACCAACAGCCTGAACTGTTAATACAGTGCAGGATGGATCCATGCTTTCATTGCTTTTATCACACATTTCCATTTATTTACCACATTTTCATTTTTTATATGTAATCAGATTAAATTCTCCCTGCATTTGATAAGTGAGACGCAGCTTTCAATTTATTATGCAAAAAAAACAAAAGTAAAAACTTAAGGATATATATATGCACACAATTATATTTGTTTTAACACTATTTTAATGATTTAGATAGCAGCATTAATAATATTATTTGACCAATTTGATTATCATTTGTTACTTTTGCTAGTTTTAATGATTGCTAAAGTTGAAGTCCCAAAATATTATCAAGTGTAGCATTTATATTAATATTTCTCTCACACGTCTAACCTCATGAATTTCAAGTAAAACCAGCATGCAGCAATTAATCAAATGAGCCTAAGCCTGTATGCACATATAACACACACACATGCGCGCGCGCACACAAAGGCACGCACACACAGAGAAAATAATGAGCCTCACTAATAGTTAAACATTTGTAGATGATGGAGGAAATTAAATTAAATGTTTCAAACTTTTAATATTCAGAATCTGCCTTTGAGCATTTGCTGTTTCGCCCCATCAGAAGCTCCAGTAATTACTTACTCTCACACATGAACATGCTAACGGTTGTCATGACAGCCGTTGTGCACAAGTCAGATTGGATGGCTGACACCTCACCTGCGCTATATATTAGTAGCGGAGGTAACCACAGTAACAATGCCATTACTATTCCAGAAGCACAGCTCCAGGTTTGCATAATGATAAAGAACATGGAGTAGCTGTGACAAACATGTTATTCGTGTTAGAGGCCACAGCAAAAGATCAAAATCTGAAAGGGTCAGCGCTTCAGATCTGTGCCCGCTTAAACGAAGAGTAAATAAAATGTTATCTGCCCACTAAAGCTCCCAGAAGACATCATAGCTGAAGCCTAAGCCTTGTGTCAAATATGATTATTGTATTATTGATTGATCCCTGACTTCAAACAACAAAGAAAAGACATCACTCTGTTTGGATCAATGAACGCTGAGTGCATGGCAGAGCAGGAGATGTGACAGCACGGTGGCTGATTTGTGAATTTCAAAAGTGTCTGCGGATATTATCCAGTGCTGACCGTCTCCCTGCACTCAGGTGGAAAAGACAGACACACACACACACACACACACACACACACACACACACACACACACACACACACACACAGTATGAGACGAGGAATTAGACCCCCAGAGTGCAGCAGTCCACCCCACCCTGCTCTCATGACCCTGTCTCTATAATTACACGTCTCTGCTCTCACATTCTCAACATCTCTCCTGTTTTTCTTCCATTGTGGATATAATTAGCTTCAGACTTTATCTTCCCCTCTTTGCCCTCACTCCTTTTCCATGTGTCCACCAACACTGCCCTTGTCTCCACCCCATCATCTCCACCTAGTCTTCATTCGAACTCTCTGCCCTGCAGCAGGGGACAAAGTCCTCAGATCCTTTATTTTCCAACAAATCTCCATCACGAGCAAAAATTATATAAAAGCATAAAAGTGTTACTGGCTGAATGCACTTTGCATATCAAAAGTTAAAATGGCATTACCTGTTCCAGTATATGAAACAAGTGAGTTATCGCCATCTTTACTTAAATAAAACCATACAGTGTCAGTCGGGGACATAAGTTGTTTTTGTTTTTACCTCTATACACCATGCAAGAAGACAGCACTGCATGATTTGTTTTTTCAAATCATTATAATTAATACGTAATTAATGGCTGGTGATTATTTGTGTTGTTACGACTAATTTGTGTGCTTTTGACTTTCAGTGAATAATGTTTTACATGCAAATTGTATTCTTTTCTGTATAAGTTCATAGTATACGCATGTGACTTCTTCCCGTCTGCTGTCACACCTGTTTGGTTCTGTGCAGACGAGATGTAACGCACATAATGCGTAACATACATAATACATGACATTTACACTGATGCAACAGTGTGTAAGAAGCAGTTTGCTGTTGCCAAGGTGCAGCTAGTTTTAACTACTGATTAAAGTATGTACAGTGAAGAAATGGAGGTTTGTGTCTAATCAGTGTGGCACTGTGTGAAATATCAGATAATGTAAAATCACTGGGCTTCTGGCACTTCTTTAAATGAAACTAATTTTTCCCTAACCTTCACTATGTGGTTATTATTGTAACACTTATCTTCATCTTCTTATCTTTTTTAATCCAAACAACTGTCTTTTAAAAGCACAGATTTCCTGAATATTTGGGGTTTCAGACCAAGAAATGCCTCTATGTAACATATTTTGATATAATTTCAGTAGCTATTCAAATTTTGGTGATTGTTGTTTATGAAGTTTGAAGAGATGTCACTCTTTGGTGAAACAGTTCATTGGAAATGTGACAGAGGCTCATGTAGAAACAACTTAAAATGTTGGGGACGCACTGGTTTAATCTTCATGTTATCATATGTCATGATTTTAAATATATGACAGCCCTTGTGTTCAAGTCATTTACAGTCTCATTTAGACAATTCAAAGTGTCATTATCGTTGCTCACTCTGACAAACATTTTAGGTTTTTCCCTCCAAAACATTGCACTTGAATTAATGTACTTAATTACTTTCTAGGATTATCTCAACATCTTTGCCCCCTCTGCTATCTGACACTCTCCTTCCTGTAGGGTTATTTTACTTGAATTAATCTACGTGGCTTCTTCAAACACTGTGGAGCAGCAGAGACCTCCTGACATGTCGTGCCCTCATCCTCCACGTCGCCCTGTCTCATCTTCATCCTGTCCTCCCATCACCTGCCCATATTTACCCCCGTCACTTATGATTCTCTCAGCAGTGTGCGTAAGCAATTGTGACACACACACCTCCACCCAAAACACCTGTGCTACCCTCTGAGATCACTCACCAACCGCCCTCCTTATCGCTTCCTTTTTCTTCACTCAGCCTCTCCTCTGCAGCGCTTCCATCAACTTTACCCTTTCACTCATTAATCTCGACTCATTCTGCCACTCTCCACACCCTCCCCTCCCCTCACGCAGCCCAGACCCGAGTGCCCTCAGCACCCAAAAAAAACCCCCTCCTGCTCGCTGACTTCCGCAGGAAATTACCTTGTCTAGCCGCTGTGCGCTTCACAGCCACCAGTACACTTTCAGAAAGTGGCATTATGAGTGAGAAAACAGGACGAGTCTGGGAGTGGGCTGTGTTGTTATTTTGTGTGTGTGTGTGTGTGTGTGTGTTCTCAGATTTCTAGTCTTCATAAACAGTAAAATGTTTTCCTAAGTAGAGATAATTCATGTTTTCTTTCTTGTCTTAGAAGTGGTTACAATGATGGTGACATGGGTTTCTGTGCTTTTATATTGAAGATAACTCTCGGATAAAGTTTAATAAAGAGCTCTTTTTAATAAACAACAAAGACTGAATGAGTGTCACACCCTTACAGTGAAAGGATTTGTTGCCATTATAATTTGCCTTTAAGGGTGCACTGCTTTATTAATTAATCTGTTCAATGAGAATGACGGGACAAAGCAGTCAGACACAGTTTCAATATAAAAGACACTTTTCTTCCAGTTTTGCTAAAACCACTTAAACTCATTATACTTTGAGGGGAGCGCTTTGAATTATTACACTGAGAGCTTTGAATAAGTAGTTGTATTACAGTAATTACTTCCACAGGTGTTTTCATATCATGTGTCTGATTAGACCACTCCACAGGCCTGCGGGGCGTGTACAAACAGTTTGAGTGACACTCTCCTGCTACACCTGTTAAATGAGATAAATTACAGCCTCACCACAGGCTTTTTTCACAGGAAAAGCAGGTGTTATTCGAGGTGACTTGTTGTGATTTGGGTTACATAAATAAAACTGAATTTAACTTATTTAAGGGCAGCACGGTGGTGCAGTGGTTAGCACTGCTGCCTCACAGTTAGAATACCATTTTATTCGATTCCACCTTGCCCCCCCCCCCAACCCTGAACAGGATAAGCAGAAGTGAATGGATGGATGGATGGATGGATGGATGCTGTGCCACATTTTATAGCACGTTATTACAGCCTGTATGCTCACACATACAATATGTATGTAGTCGCACTTATGCTTTAATAGAAATCAAAAACTTGTAAAAGCAAGTGAGAGCACAGTTACATATTGAGATTGACTGAATTTTACCAAATTTAAAGGTGTTGCAGTCATTTCAGATGAAACATGAAGAAAGAATTTAGCAGTGCCAACAGTCAGATGGAAAGAGAGAACAGAATTACATGATGGGACACAATGGGTGTGAATTTCTCAGTTAAGAGCTTCATCATCATCTTTAATCAAATTAGAGAAATTTACATGATGCACAGACAATCTAGTTTTGCATATGCCTGAATTCGTGATAAATTTTAGTATCCTGATTTCCAGTTACCGCTTATGTTAATGCTATTAATGCAAATAAAAACAGCAATTTTGCAATTGTTCATGTGACACTGCTGCACAGAAATTGACACATTTGTCTGCAGCATTTATGAACCTGGGTAAAAGATAAACATACAACAGTAGCCCTGTTATTTTTCTAACCTTATGTAGATTTCTGAAACTGGATATGATCCTTAATGTGAAATTGGTTGCAACTGGTGCTGTACCAAAAACCTCTGCATACTGGAAGTAGAGAACATTTACTTTCAAAGTAAAAGCTGCTCCTTTTTGAAACCTGTGTGACTGAGGCCTTACATGGATCTACATTTTGAAAATGGCCTGAGATGATACCCAGGATATTCACATTCATCTGATATAAGGTAAATATAAGGTACTTTCAGCTGCTCTTTTATTTACCAAGGGGTTGCCAGTGCAGCATGTTTCACTTTTCCACAGATTTAATGCCGGATGCCCTTCCTGATGCAACCCTACCGTTTATCCGGGCTGATATAAGGTAAATATACTGTAGGTAAGCTCATGAGACCTGAGCTTTTAGAGAGAGGGTTTAAATCACAGCAGGGACTCGGGTTCTGATTCAAACATTTCACAATATGATGGCTCAAAATATTTGTGGTTGCTGCTGTCGAGATTCGGCAACACAGGAAACCACTGAGAGAAGAGGCGGATCTATGACAGCTGTGCTCTAACTTTGTGTGCTCTGTGTAGTCCACAGGGACTTGATGTGGCTGAACATCACTGAAGGGCAATGTTTGCTGAAAACAAAAGATTTGCAATGAGTAATACTGAAGGAGAAAGTGAGGGTGTGCCCGAGAGAAAAATCACGGGTGAGAAACGCTCGAGACAGGAAGGATGATAAAAGACAAGGACAAATCGCTGGCACTGAAAGGAAACCATTTCTTATACACTGAAAGGATAGCATACCTACAATCTGCTTTCAGTGACACACAATGACACATACAGAAACAGACACACGCTGTAATTTCACTGTGATCGTGTAAATCAAGGTCCTCTTTTCTCCTCTAATAAAGAGACTCCTACTCTCAATCCAATTTGCACACAAATGAAATCATTAAAACACGCTTCCCTTGAGACGTTTACCCCCGAGTTATTAACTTATCTCTAAAAAACACAAGCTTCAAATCCTGATGAAATTAACCTTTTTGTGTGCCATGTGTGCGTGTGTTGCCTGTAGGATTCACAATCTGTGTGTTCAGGTGTGTCTATGGAGGGAGAAATGAGAAGTGTGTGTCTGTGTGTGTGTGTGTGTGTGTGTGTGTGTGTGTGTGTGTGTGTGTGTGTGTGTGTGTGTGTGCGCGCGCGTGCGTACATATGCCTGCAGCCGCGTGTGTGTACAATGCACACAACAGTATCAGCGTACATGAAGGTATGCAAGGCTGTGTAGGAGAGTCAATTAGGGGACAAAAGAGAGGAGAGCACAAACGAGAGGCGGAGAAAGAGTGAAAGAGAAACTCAGGGGAGAAAGAAAGCTCCAACTATGCTCCTCTCCTTTGGTTTCCCTCCACTGACTTCCCTCTGCTCGGCTCCCACACAGCAGGAATGCAGGTTACATCGCTCTGTGTGTGTGTCCTGTTGATGGCATTGAAAGTCACCTCTATTTGGTTTCACTGGTGGAAAGTAACTAAGTATATTTGGTCAATTTTCTGCCATTTCTTACCTCTGCTAGATTTGAGTTTAATAGGAAATTACTGCCAGTTAGCTTTGCTTAGCTTTAAGACTGCATGCAGGAGGAAACAGTTAGCCGAAGGCAACATAATCCCCCTCAGGCACCTGTAAAACTCACTAATTAGCCCACAACACCTTGTTTGCTTAATCCGTGCACAAACACACACAAAAAGAGAACAATTTCTTGACTGTTGCTAGGCAGCTGGTGGTGCCTCCAGAACAACACATCCACAACAGCCATTGTTCGACTAAGATCTCAGTTCTACAAGTCCTCTAACCTGAACATCCATAAAGGTGGTTTTTGTTATGTAATGTGCTGTAGCAGCGAGGTTTAGGACCCCAAAGCAGGACTCCTGAAACGGAACTCAACTTAAACTTAAACAGCTTTATTGCTTTATTGGAATTAACAGAACTGGATGGAGGCCAGTAGAACAGAGTAGGAATCTTACTAAACCAGGAATACACACAGACAAGAAAGCACACAGCCAGTGAGGAGCCATTGACGACAATGCGGCAAAGGACAAGCGGTAACGAGGGAAGAGTGGTAACAGCTGGGGAAAACAGGTGAACAGATACACACTAATGAGACAGGGGGAAGCGAAACAGAATACAAAGCACAAGAGACAAGGGACTAACAAAATAAAACAGGAAGTAACAGACCGTAGGACACGGAAACCATGCTTGACTAAACATGAGGAACATCGGGAAGGCAGAGCAAACTTTACACTACACACCAAAACTAAATACTAAAAACTGAACCCCCAAGGAAATATACAAAAACCCAAAATGGCAAAGCCATAATACCCTAATAATCAACAGAGACATGAGCAGAAACTGAAAGACCAGAACACAAAGTGCTGGGTCTTTGATCCAGGATCGTGAGTTTGCCCCATTGATATGGCCCATATGAGCAAAGGGGTTAGCAAGGCACCATTTAAGGTGGGTTTAAACACCCTCATGGGCCTTTTAGGTAGTAATGCAGGTTTGATCGACGTCTGCTTCTACTCTGTTTATACTGTACTCTGTTTACCTTTTTTTTTTTCTTTCTTTTTTTTTTTTTGCTGAGATATACTCGGCGAGAACATTTCTTTAATCATGCTTGTTTTTTGATTACTGAGCTGTGTGTAGGTGTTGATATCCACTATCTAAATCCACAGACCAGTATGGAGGCATGGATAAAAAGATCTGTACAGACTGCTTATATAAAAAAAAAAGACTTCTCTAACTGTGTCCAGTCAGACCAATAAACAAAATAATACTCCAAAATACACTATATTGCCAAAAGTTTTCACTCGTCTGCCTTCACATGCATATGAACTTGAGTGACATCCTTTTCTTAATCCATAAGGTTTCAATATGATGTCGACATTGATGACTCTGTGCAGGCCAGTCAAGTCCTTCCACACCAAACTCACTCATGCATGTCTTTATGGACCTTGCTTTGTGCAGTGGTGCGCAGTCATGTTGGAACAAGAAGTGGCCAACCCCAAACGCTTTGCATTGTGCTCGGTGATGTAAGGCTTGGATGCAGTTGCTCGGCCATGGAAACCCATTCCACGAAGCTCTCTGTGCTGTGTTCTTCAGCTAATCTGAAAGCCACATGAAGTTTGGAGGGCTGTAGCGATTGACTGCAGAAAGTTCGTGACCTCTGTTTACTATGCACCCCAGCATCCGCTGACCCTGCTCTCTCATTTTATGTGGCCTACCACTTTGTGGCTGAGTTGCTGTCATTCCCAATTGCTTCCACTTTGTTATACCACTAACAATTCACAACTGGACTTGTTGCACAGGTGGCATCCTATCACGTTACCATGTTGGAATTCATGGAGCTCCTGAGAGCGACCCATTCCTTCACAAATGTTTGTAGAACCAGTCTGCATGCCTAGGTGCTCGGTTTTATACGCTGGTGGCCATGGAAAAAACTATTTCAAACTCTGTGATAATGTGAGATGCCACCATATAGCCTGGTGGTGGAAGCAAACACTACTGCATGATGTTCAGTGTTTTGTTGACCCATCTAGCTAACTCATCCTCCTCCCTATGTAGTCTATGGCTCTGTAAAAACTTTACTTGAATTCTTACTTTGTTTCCATCTTAATTAAGGGCTAGTTTGGTTTGTCACAGCATGACTGAAATATAGTTTTACTCCATTTGTTAGTCTTTAAACCACATCAGGAAGCGTGAGTATTTCAAAGCATTTGGTCTGATAAATTTTGAAAACTGAACTGTATGCCCTCCTCCTCTGCACTGTGCAGCTTGCTGACTTGAAAGGGACAATGAAGATGTTCCAGTGTGAAAGTAGTGTTGTTAGTCTGTAGAGTTGTTTCTATATAAACTGCAGTGTCCATTTACCTGTTTACACAATGTCATATCAGCAGTAATCATCTGAAAATGTCATACATAAGAACACAGTGGGATACATGTCTTTGAACTAGTTCACATCAACACAGATAGAGACACACAAAGACAACAGATTAACAGGAAAGTTGAGTCAGGCTGACAGGAAAGGACTTGTCACACAAGTGACAAGTGAAGACATTTGCATGACTGCACTTTGCATGTTGCTCTGAGTAGAGCGCTTTTGTTTCTCCTACATGTGACCCAGATAGCCTCCATAGCTCCTCTGATGACGAGCCAAGTCAGATTAGACTTTTTGTGTTAATGTTGTGATAAATCTTTCAGTAGATTACCTTGAAAACAAGGAGGTAAAAAGATGTTTTCAAATCTCTCATTTTCTTTATCGAACAATTGATAGAACACACAGAATGGCAGGGATCATTTACATCTAGAGGTAATACACTGCCCAGCGGGGGGAAAAAAAACAAAAAAAAAACAACTCACATCCGCTAATATTTATTTAAACTGTCTTTCGCATCCTTTCAGTAAGCTTTTGCATTGTCACAGCATTTGTTTCCATCTAGACTTTCATTAATTTTTCACAAAGATCTCATATTGATGATGGGAGAGTCTGGCTGAACCATAAAGCCTTCTCCAGTACATCCCAAAGATTCTCAGTTGGGTTAAAGTCTGGACTCTCTGGTGGCCAATCCACCACTGTGTGAAAATGACGTCTCATGCTCTGCAAACCACTGTTTCAATCCTTCAATATGCCCACGCCACCAGTGAAGAAAAACAAATCCAGGCCATTCAATATATTCAGCTGACCTCATTTATTATTATTATTATTATTATTATTATTATTATTATTTTTTTTTTTTTTTTTTTTTTTTTTTCCTTTTGAGTGTGTGTGTGGGGGGGCAGCATTGTTGGACCTAGACCTGACAAACTAAAGCAATCAGAGTCTAACGTTGCCTCCACAGGATTGTACATGTACACTAGGCATAATGGGCACATCATTTCACATCACTAATGGGTTTTGCTAATCACTTTAAATGAATTTAGACCCATTGCATTGACATTCATTGTGATGAAATCATTTGAAAAACTGGTGAGGTCTGAAATTTTAAGGAAGACAGAGTGTGACCTGGATCCTCTGCAGTTTGCTTACAGACCACACCGAGGAGTAGAGGATACCACAGTCACCTTAATGAACCTGCTTCTTAAACATCTCGAGGGAAAGGGAACACATGCGAGACTTTTATTCTTTGATTTCTCATCTGCTTTTAATACCATTCAACCCGACATTCTCACACAAAGGCTTTTAGAACATTTTAATTTAATAGTTTTAATCTTGTGGGTTGGATTTTAGATTTCTTAACATACAGAACTCAGAGAGTGAGAGTGAATGGCACTCTGTCTGATCAGGTCTGTTCCTCCACTGGCTCCCCACAAGGATGTGTTCTGTCACCTCTCCTGTTCATTCTTTATGCAAACATGTGTTGTAACAGCAGGGAGGACAGATTCATTTTAAAGTATGCAGATGATTCAGGTAAAGACCATTCAATAATTACAGAGAAAACCCAACAAAACGACCCCCTATTAGCAAGCACTTGGCACAGTGGAAAGGAAAAACTCCCTTTTAACAGGAAGAAACCTCCAGCAGAACCAGGCTCAGGGAGGGGCAGTCATCTGCTGTGACCGGTTGGGGCTGAGGGGAGAGAGACAGGACAAAATCCATACTGTGGAAGAGAGCCAGAGATTAATAATAACTAGTGATTAAATGCAGAGTGGGGTATAAACAGAGTAACAAGAGGTGAATGAAAAAGAAAAACTCATCAGTGCATCATGGGAACCCCCCCAGTGGTCTAGGTCTATAGCAGTATAACTAAGGATTGGTTCAGGGTCACCTGATCCAGCCCTAACTATGAGCTTAATCAAAAAGGTACGTTTTAAGCTTAATCTTAAAAATAGATTTGCAGCTATAACAGCTTAAACTCTTCTGGGAATGCTTTCCACAAGGTTTAGCAGTGTGAAATGTTTTGACCATTCTTCCAGAAGTGCATTGTGAGGTCCACTGACGTTGGACGAGAAGGCCTGGCTCACAGTCTTCCCTCTAATTCATCCCAAAAGTGTTCTGTTGGGTTGAGGTCAGGACTCTGCACAGGGCAGTCAAGTTCTTCCACACCAGACTCACTCATCTATGTCTTTATGGTCCTTGCTTTGTACACTGCTGTGCAGTCATTTTGGAACAGGAAGGGGACATCCCCAAACAGTTTCCACAAAGTATTTTTGTACTATTGTTTTTGGAGTAAAACTAACTTAATGGTCCATTATTTTGCAGATTATTATTTTCTATTCAACAGGTATAATTGTTGTATTGTTGTAGAAAAGTTTCACCTTAACACTTTGCTTGGATTATAACGTATCAATAACAATAGGCTGTCAGTAGAACACTTTTATTCTTATACTCTAGTATTTAATTAAAGTGAAGTACAGTAAAGTCACTGCAATCAAGTAAAGGTGTATGTGCCGTACACAGTTATGAGAGTTTGATTGTTTTATTTTTATTATTTTCTTTTAGATAATTTAAAAATAATTATAAGTTCTATTTTACTTTTAGACAGTTTCCAGGGTGAGATTTGCTTGTTTCAGGTTTTGTTTTGTTTGTTTTTTGTTCAGAAAGGGTATTATAGTACAAATACAACATTTTGTTACAACTCAGTCATGCTGAGAAATACATTAGTTTTGTTTTTATCTAAAAAAGTATTTTTACACGAACTTTTGTAGTTTCGGCTTTGCTAATGATAATAACCTTTATTGCCTTATTAGATGCATCCATTTTAAAACTCAGATGATCTAGCATCATGTCACAGAACCACATTTTTAGAAATAAACACCTTGGCTCACGCTCCTCTTACAGCAAACATCAAAACAATGTAATTGTTAACAGTGAGCATTCTCTGAAAGTGCTGGTTTTATCTCTGCTCGTGATAACACAGAGAGACTCACATCAATGCAAACCCAAGAGATACATGTACCCTGCATGACAAGACAAAAGACAAGAGGAAGTCGGTCTTCACTAAACACACACACTCACAGCCACGCACTCTTTGCTGAATGTGAGTTTTTCCCAGGAAAATCCAGCCATAGCCTCTGGCAGTAAACCTAACCGTGAATGGATTTTAACACTTGACATGAGGATTACAAATGCTGGGAACTTCACTCCATTCACTTCACCTTAACAGGATTTCTGTGGCACCTATCATATTGTCTTTTGTCATAGTTTGTTTAAAAAAAAGAAGAAGAAGAAAAGGTGGGCATAACCAGACCTTGATAAACTAGTTCTGAGTTACAAAGGGTCAGGAAATATTAGATTCACTTCACACATTGTGTGGTGAGTGCACTTTTCACGGTGAATCTATACATATAGGAGACTCTCTTACCCAAGAAAATGACTTCATAGGTCTTTTGTGAAAGCTGTTATTGCGTCCTATAGATCTGTCGTAAAGCTAAGAGAACTTTAGTGGCCTTGTGAATGGAGTGCTACTGGAGGTTTATATTTAACTAAAAGTTAGCATCACCCTGGGCCCCCCTTTTTTTTTTCAGTTTTTAATTTTTGCAGATGAAAAACTCTGAAGAAAATAAAATTGTGTGGTGTGTGTTTTACTGAACCAGTTCATATTAATTCAGTAACTTCTATTGCTTAACTGCAATTTGCAGAATTGAAAAGCTAATATCGGGTACTGTTATAGGGGGAAAATAACTGATGTAAGCTACAGACGTTATTTCATGCATCTTGTTCATTCATTGCCTTAACAAAGCAAAAATCAGCTCCCTGGCTACCTAGAAAGTGGAGATTTGTAGCATGTGTTCAACATTGTAAAAACATGTATTTTAAATCTAGCCTTGACTAAGAAGTTCTTGTACCTAAAATCGATCCAGCAAGGGAAAACAGCAGCTAAAAATTAAACAATGAGTTGAAGTGACACAAATGAGACTCAAACTTCAGTCTCCATGTAAAAAAAGTCATACTTTTTCTGCAAATGCTCTTATTTTTCATTTAAGAAAATCTTATATGGGTCATTTCAGAGAACAAACGATCACTATGATTATTATATTGGAGGACTTGTTTAAATGTACATTTTCCTGCTGCACCTTTAACTTTCACCCTTCTGATTTAGGAACTGATTCAAACAGATATCACATTCAAAAGAAACAAAGTTGGTGCATTATTTGGCAGCTTTTGATATTTCACTTCATCACTAAAACAGATTCAACAGTGAAATCAGCATCACATGGAGGCCTTAAAGAAGTAACCTTGTTGCTATGAAGCCTTTGAACTTTTCTGATCTCTCCGCAGCGAAAAGATTCCAGAGCGCTGAGTGTCCGTGAATCTAACGCTGAGGTCAAAAAGAAGCCACGTCTCTCAGACTATTTGTAACATCACTGATAACCAGGAGGCAAAGCTAAACTCTGCATTTCAACATTCAAAGCCAGACAGTGAAAACAGCAAACATATCCTATTGCATCCTCTGTCACTCAAGGGATGATTCACTTCTACTTTTTACACAATGAACAAATGAAAATCTCGTTACAGTGTGACATTTTTTAAAGTTTCCTCACTGAAAAATATGCGTGTTTGTTAGGAGCAGATTGACACCACTTATAGAGCTAAAGCCATATAGTGACAACTTTGCTGCGCATGAGGACTGAAAGCAGGAGAAAAAACAGCAAGCACAGCTGTATTCAGAGTTCAAAGGAACACCTCATAGCAATGAAAACTCCTTCACTAACACTCACGGTAAAAAGAAAGCACATCCTGTTTAATTTTTAAGATTTTATGAATCAGGACATAATGAAAAGAATATCTAATCACACCATGTTCTAAAATTATTTAAATACATCGTCAGATAAAGAAAAACACATGATATATTACACTGTGTCATTATTTACTTAACAAAAAACACTTGTAAAACCACTTTTAGCAGTAATACCATCGTTATAGAGGAATACTGGCCCACTCTTGTGTACAGCTTTGCTTTTGTTCATTGAGGTTTGCAGGTATTTGTTTAAGCACGGCTCTCTTAAGGTCCTGCCACAGCATTTCAGTCAGTTTGAGGTCTGGACTTTGACTGGGCCATTGGAGCGCCTTGATTCTTTTCTTTCTCAGCCTTTCTGTTGTATATTTGCTGCTGTGCTTGGGATCATTATAGTGTTGCATGAAGCAATTTCAGTCAAGCTTTAGCTGTCAGACAGATGGCCTCACATATGACTCTTGAATACTTTGGTATACAGAGGGGTTCATGGTCGACTCAATGACTGCAAGGTGCCCATGTGCTATGTCTGTAAAACAAGTCCAAATCATCACCGTGCTCACAGTTGGGATGAGGTGTTTTTGCTGATATGCTGTGTTTGGTTTTCTCCAAACAAGGTGCTGTGCATTATGGCCAAACATCTCTATTTGAGTCTTATCTGTCTAAAGGACATTGCTCCAGAAGTCTTGTGGGTTGTTCAGATGCAACTAAACTGTGCTGCCATGTTCCTTTTAGAGAGAAAAGGCTTTCTCCAGGCAACCTTTCCAAACAAGCCATTTTTATTTGGGTTTTTTTCTAATTGTACTGTCATGAACTTTAACATTTAACATGCTAACTGAGGCCTGAGCATTGCTTGGTGCTTACTGGATATTTTCTCTAAAGAGAAATGTAAAATTCTGGTTCTGAACTTAGTGGAAATGAAACTGGGTTTAATCTTCTCCTCTAATTCGACTATTATAAAACACATTAAGAGCAGCTACCAATCATGAAAGCTTTTATAGGTGCTTTAACTCTGTCCCCCTTGGACACCTACTTGTTTCTCTTTTCTGAATTGAGCAGTTTCTGTCATGTTTCAGGCCTGCTTCCACAACAATATGACTGAGTGTGCATCAGAAGTTACTGAGGGTGATCTTTATTGATATATCCTGAGGTGTCAAAACTCATCATTAAGGACAGGGGAGTTCATCAATGTCGCCTTCATGGGGAAAAGAGTTAAAAAAGAAATGACAGAAAAAGCTGATTTAGCCATAAGCAGAGAAATTGCGGCACAGACTTACAGCTGAGAAATAGTGATGAACCCCTGGAGTCATTCTTGATAACATGATATTCAAACCAAACAAAGCACAACAAATTAACAGCTACATAAACAAATGCAGGCAAACACACAGGCGTGCATTTCCCTCAAGAGATTAGTGGGAGAAAGGAAGATTGTGAGGGAGGGCAGGGGACAGAAAGAGCTCACCTTTCCTCATAATGACTTTGCTCACCTGTTCATCCCCTCACCTGGGGCAGGGAGATCACTTGCCCCCCCCCCCCCCCCCTCATCCCTCATCCCTCATCCATCACCCACCACCCTCCACCTCTCAGAGATGGCCAGATAAAGCGAGCCTTTCAGTTGAAAAAGCACGAAGGTTGCCACAGAGTGTCCCGGCTCTCTCTCCCCTGCAGCCCAGCCCGCCCTGCGGCCCGGCCCTGAAACTGATCCAGGTAAGGCTTTCTGATAGAGAACTTTCTCACACTCATACCTGGCAGTCATCTCACTACCACCACAACACCCCCCCCCCCCCCCCCCCCCACACACACACACACACACGCACACACACACACACACCCTGGTGTACAGGAGGAGAGAGAAAAAAATACCACATAGGAAAACTTTGACACATGCCGTATGCATACAGCACACACACGAAAACTCACACAAAAGCAAACTATACACAGATAAGGGAAGATAATTGGCTCTGGGACACAGAGTCTCACAGGTAAATGGACTGATACTAATCAAGAATAAGAAACTTAAACCAAAGCTGTGTAACATTCCTCTGTCTGTGTGTGCGTGTGTGTCTGTGTGTGTGTTCTTGCATTGTCGCACGGACATAAAACTGTTTTCAGTCACAGTTCAGGGAGAATAACCAAGTCCCCATTATGTAATTCAATTAATTTCAGTATGAAGGGTTATTTTCAGGTTTAGGATAAGTCTCCAGGAAATGAATGTAAGTCAACGTTTCATCCTCTGAAGTGATGGAAATGTAGCTGTGCACATTAGGAGTGTGTGTGTGTCAAACTGTGTGTTTCTGAAGCCTCACCTGGGGGTTTGTGCTACATAACAAACATTATTACAACACAATATGATTATGGCTTAGAAGCGCGAGGCCTTTCGCTGCCATTTCTGTAATACTTTCATTATGAGAAACAAGTCGAGCATGCTGGGAGCGATCAAAGACAAAGAAAGGGTAGAAGCAAATACTGCAGGAGCATTTCTCTCAGTGAAAGAAACAAACAAAACCTCTTAAATCCCCAGGAAAATTCTGGATGACTTTTAGATGTCCTTGCCAAGTCATTTTGAATGGATTCTCTCCGCTCTAGTTTCACTGATAAACAAGCATTAATTGCTAGAATAAAGTACAGGAAAGAAGCAGCTAACGAGCACCCAAATGGACTAATGGATTTTTAGAAAATGGGTTGATGGAAGGAGATAAGAGGTATGCCTAATTACTGTATTTGTGTTACACTGTGATTAAACCTCCTCACACTCCTGTCAGTTTGAGTCACATGGCACCTGGAGACCCCAGTTTTTCTTTTAATCCAGCAGCTGCCCTCCCCCACCAACTCCAACACAGCTAATACTTGAAAGGCATTTGCTTAAATTTTACCTAAAAAAAATTCATCATGTATGATATTAGTGATCCACTGAAAATAATTGCTAAGTGATTAAATGATCAATGGTTCCAGCTGTAATACAGCACAAACTATTAGTCAACACTGTCACCACTTTCTCCGCTTCACCTGGAGGTACACGCCTCCTGTTAGAGAAATGGGGCGAGGGCAGTATGCAGATGGTATCCAGATTCCACAATCCTGTTGGTTTAGAATGATTCTGATTTGCCAGCATACGCATGATGGTAAGGACAAAATAGGAAGGTGTGCACTTTTCATAAATCTGATGATAATCTTGCTTGTAGACTTTTTCATGTACATATTAGTAAATGAGGGCCATGCTCATGCTGGAAAATGAAGCTATTGTTAATCAGATGCTTTCCAGATGGTATTGAATGGTGGGTCAAAATGTGACGGTACTTTTCCGTGTTCATAAGTTCACCATTTTTGATAAGATCTCCAATACCACTGGCTGAAATGCAGCCCCAAACCATGACAGAGCCTCCACTGTTTCACAGTTGGCTGTAGACACTCATGATCGTAACTTTGAAAGACACAATCGACTGAAATATTAAATTTTTTAAGAGGCCTCTGTGAGCACACTAAGTTTGTGGAGTTTTTTTTTTTTTTTTTTTTAGCGTTTTGGCGCATTATTGGGGGAAAAAATCATGAATAAATGAGGATAGATGGAGCACTAGAGGAGGAAGAAAGAAGGTAGACTGAATAATCAATTGACTGCTCTCACCTACTGTTGTGCTAATCACAGATTAATTGTTCTGCTCTTTAATGGGGACACAAGGCACAAGACACAAGTTGTTCAATATGAACTAAAGAAATCTCCAGAAAGAGCAAAAATTGTAATATAAGAACAGAAATTTTTTAAGATGTGGAGGAAAAGGGAAAAGTAATATTACACAGCACAGTGGAGCTTTGGGCTTTGTTTAGCAGGTTTAATGTTTAGGCCTTTTGCATTCACCTTGGTTTAGTCCAGGGACTCTCAAACTTTGAATGACAGAGTGCCATTTATGATATATTAAATTATGGTGACAACAGTGGAAATTGTCATTTTTGCACTGACAATTACCAACATTATCACCACACTAATAGCCACTAGACTAATGGCTAGTGTGGTGGCCATTAGTGTAGTGATGATGTTGGTAGTGGCTGTTACATTTTGACACCAGCTTAATGGTAAATGGGCTGCATTCATTTCATGCTTTTCTAGTTTTTTCCCCCCCCTACTCTTACTGATCACCCAAATCTACCAGCTGCATTTCTCAGTGATTTATTCTGGAATGAATACCAGAAAATATGAGTTGACGCTGAAAAAAATATTCCCCTCGTTTGGTGTTATTATGACAAAACTGTGGCTAAAGGGCACCAGTTTAGCTCACAGATTGAGCAGGAGACCATATGCTGCAAGGCTAAATGCAGCAGCCTGGGTTCAACTCTGACCTGAGTCCCTTTGCTGTGTGTCTTCCTTCCAGCGTTATCTCCCCATTTTCCTGTCTCCTCTTCTCTATACTGTCTAATAAAGGCAAAAACCTGTGGGTAAATGTAATCATTCCTTGCAGACTACAAAAGGTTACCAAGTGCTACCACTGGAATGAAAGACAGAACTTTAAGAATATACTAAATACAAGAAGTGGCCAAGGCTGCTGGTAAATGGTCTTATACTGTAGCACTCTTCAACTCTGAGGACATCTTACTAAAAGTCACACAGCACTTTATTCTATGCCTTTACACACTTTCGATCACACGGATACATCGAGGGCAATCTGGGGTCATAGGTTTGCACGTTTATTGGTCATAAACCAAAGATCACAAATCACCAAATACGGCCAAAGCTGCAAATCATGGGGACCAAGAATATCTGTATCAAATACTTTTAAATATTTTTCCTTCATTCTTTTAATAATCCTTTAACAGCTTAGGCCAGGTCTGTTTAGATAGGTCCTGACTCCACCAGCCAGCTTGGAAGCCACCTGTCTGAACACTAGCCAGTATAAGATACAAGATGTATCAAATATCCATTTTTTTCACCATAAAGATTAGTTTTATTTCATGAACAAAACCACAAATACTGTGCTCCCCATACATAAAGCACTGTGTAATACAGTAGTAGAAAATATGTTGTGGTTACTGCGATGCAAAAGCGTGTGAGTCTGAATCTCTGAGTGTCATCGTTATTCCACTCTAGCCTCAGTTTGAGTGCATTGTTGTCCACTTGAAGCTTAGCCTGTTCCCTTGGTAACCATACTGCTAACCAGCACTGCCCCTGTACTTACCGGCCAGGCGTACAGGAAGGGAATGACAATGTGTCCGTTGCTCCCATCCTCACCTCCTCCCCTCTCATGTCCTCTGTGGCGAAGCGTCTGGGAGTTTCCACCCAGGATCCCTGTGCTGCCTGTACCAAAGGTGCAGGCTCCAGTTGGAGCAACCCGGACCTGATACTCCTTGAGGCAAGCCTGGAAGAAAGTGTCACATTGGTCTGTGGGAGAGCAGCGCTGTCCTCCGCTTGCCTGGACATCGCAGCATTCTTCTGTTTGCAGGTGTCCGTGTGGGTTCTGAAAGTGGCGGATCTGAAGCTCAAACATCCCAACTGCGCACACACCCTGAGTCCAGAGAGAGGAGAGAGGAGAGAGGACAGTGAAGGAGAGAATTACATTAATGTATTAATGTACCAAACTTGCACAGTTACAGTCTATTCTCACTCAGTGTAATGAAGGAAGATCACCAGAAATGACAGGTGATTTACACTTGCAGGTCATTTTAGGTTGTGTAAAAATGCAGGTCATTGCAGTGTACTCCTTAAAGTTCTGCACCCTGCACGGGCATTAAAAAAAATGTCTCAGTAGGGGAGGAAGTGAAAGAAAGTAATTAGAAATGTTATGAGAAAAGTTATGAGAGGTGTGAATTTTACCTTTTTATCTTTGATGAAATGGAGTGTTTAAATTTTAGTCAGTATGATGTTAGAAACCAATTAATCTTGAAAATGGACCACAACACTTTCCAGAAAGATAGAGACTAGCCTATTATGAGATGTCACATTAGAGACCTTATAAGAAAGAGACAGGGCAATAAAAGGAACCTTAATTGAAATCAGTGAGAGAATTCTGCCTCAGCAAAGATGGTGGCAGAAGTTTAACTTCCAGGGGAAAGAAAAAGCTTATTTCAGGGGAAAGTCAGTAAACCTTTACATGCTACTGTTAAAATTTTACTGGTGAGTCTATATATGCAGTTTTAAGTCTCAGTGACAATGATTTAAGATAGACAATGCTTCAATATGACTGCCGAATGAACACACTGAGGTGTTTGACAATGTCTGCCAAGTGGTGAGATCTGCTTTGAAAAAAACTAAGACTGTAGGTACGCATGAGACATGTTTCTACCCAGCAGAAAGGCTGATTGCAGGATAAAAACTCTCCTGAGTTCAGCAAGTTTGAATTGCTCTACATTCACATTATTTTTAGTAAAAAATATTTCTTTAGCTTTTCCTGTGGCATCTGAGAAAATCCATATTTATGTATTTTTTCGGAATTTGCCAGAGAAAACCGAACACATTAGTCACGTGCCCTTTCGTGTACAACAGCTAGAGGTTGCTTAATTTTAAGACATAGGTATTGGTCATGAAAACATGCCTGCACAACATTTTAGCAGGAAAAAATCTCATTCTCAGCAACATTTTTAATGTGAAAGTTATGTTATTCCATAGATGTATAACTTTAATAGAAAAGTAAAAACATCTTTCTAACCGTCAGTCACTTGTGCTCAATGTATGCATTTGTTTACAGATATTTAATAGGTTAGATATGAATTTATATGATAAAGGTCCACTAACTAAAACACCATATGCAGATAAAATTAAAAAAATAATAAACAAACAAAAGTGTGTGAGGAAACTTTGAGAGCAGACTATCATGTTTCCTGTAATGTACTGTCTCATTGCTCTGGGAATCAGCAGCGGCCTGCATGTCTCCTCTGTATCATCTGTTTATCAGTATGTTACAAGACAACAGTGTTCAAAAAGCAAGCAAGAGAGAGAGAGAGAGAGAGAAGGAAAAAAAAGAAATGGGACATAACTTTGATTCCCATAACTCTGTTTGACCTCTAGTGAAAGGAAAAACAGACGTTTCCATTTACAACCTCAAAAGAGTCCAAAGACAATATGTAAAATGCTGAATTTAAAAAAAAAAAAAAAGGCTGAAACTAAGAAAAAAAATTAGGGTGACCAAAATGAAGAAAAGTTGTGTAATGATGAGAAAAATAACAACACTTCATTTCACAGAAAATCAGGCAAAGTAGTAACATGTCTTTCAGAAGTAAGCTGGGGAGTGGTCAAAAATTCACTGCTTGTTAAGACTGGCAAACAATGCAGGCAAACAATTAACCATAACACTTCTCAGTGTGAAATTGTAAAGACTTTTGGATTTCAAGGTCTATGGTTCATAAAATTGTTTGGGGTTTTTTTTTCTTTTTTTTAAGTGGCCTGGGAGCTTGAGGGTCTTGCACAGTATCTTAGCTGTTCCTAGGACTACACTCTTCTGGACAGAGATCTCAGTTGACGTTCCTGGAATCTGCTGGTGCCACTCTTCCCAGCTTGGGAGTCACTGCCCCGATTTGTTCCGATTACCACAGGGACCACTGTTACCTTCACCGTCCACATCCTCTCTAGCTCTTCTCTCAGCCCTTGGCATTTCTTGAGCTTCTCATGCTCCGTTGTCTTGATGTTGCCATCGTTTCGTATTGCTACGTCTATAACTACAGTTTCCTTCCTCTTCTTGTCCACTACTATGTCCAGTTGCTTAGACAAACTGGTAATGGCTGTCTGTATCTGGAAGTCCCACAGGATCTACCCCCTGTGGGGGCGTATACCATTTTGACCTCAGGACTTCCAGGTCATACTCAGCACAGATGTTCCTGTATACTATGCCAGCCACTTGGTTATGGTGTTCCATGTATGCCCTGCATGCTAGTATCTTGCACCCTGCTGTTATGTGCTGGATTGTCTCAGGGGCAACTTTGCACAGCCTGCACCTGGGGTCTTGCCTTGTGTGGTAGACCTCAGCTAACTCTTCAGTGCTTGCCTTACTCTTTGGAGGTACTTGGCAGTTACAGCTTTCCTAGCCACCTCTTCATGGTTCCCATTTGCCTGTGGGATTCCAAGGTACTTCTAGCTATCCTCACTGTCTACAATGTTGCCTTCTGGTAATGCAGTCCCCTCAGTTCTGACCTACATTCCCTCTCTTTGTTACCATCCAAATACACTTCTCCAGTCCATTCCAATGTCATTGCTGTAGAGCCTATTGGTGTGGATCAATGAATTGATATCTCATTCACTCCTAGCATACAGCTTGATGTCATCCATGTAGAGGAGGTGGCTGATGTTTGCTGCATTCCGTATTCTGTATCTGTAGCCAGTCTTGTTAATGATCTGGCTGACGGGGTTCAGGCCTATGCAGAACAGCAATGGGGACAGAGTACCTCCTTTCTAAGGCCTCAGGTACTGGCAATTTGTCATACTCCTTAGGCACCCCTTTCTTCATCACACCTTTCTGCAGCTCTGATAGCTGGCTAACTTCCCTCCATGCTGCCTTGATCTGAGCCTCTAGCAGTCTTTTCCATGGAGGATCCTGCTCTTATAACCAAGCATCTCAAGGATCACTGTTGCCACGGTATAGATCAATTGATGATTGGTTGCAGTGATGGTCAAAGTAGGGATTGTGCGTAGTGCTGCATTTGCATCTTCTAGTAGACTTTCAGAGGGTACTTCACATAGTCTTAATTTTGTAAATCCAAGATACGTATGCTGTACAGCATTCCCTGCTTTATACTTCTTTTGTACTCTGATAATGATTATAATTTGCAAAATGAACATCACATAATATTAAATAAGACTAGAAACTAGTGACTAAGACAATGAACCCAACAGGAAAATGTTTGCAGAGGTCATACACTGTGTGCAGAATTATTAGGCAAATGAGTATTTTGACCACATCATCCTTTTTATACATGTTGTCCTACTCCAAGCTGTATAGGCTTGAAAGCCAACTACCAATTAAGTGATCACCGAACAATCAAGCGTTTCATGGCAAATAGCCAACAGGGTCGCAAGAAGCGTGTTGGAAAAAAAAAGGCGCAAAATAACTGCCCGTGAATGGAGGAAAATCAAGCGTGAAGCTCCCAAGATGCCATTAGCCACCAGTTTGGCCATATTTCAGAGCTGCAACGTTACTGGAGTATCAAAAAGCACAAGGTGTGCAATACTCAGGGACATGGCCAAGGTAAGGAAGGCTGAAAAACAACCACCTTTGAACAAGAAACATAAGATAAAACGTCAAGACTGGGCCAAGAAATATCTTAAGACTGATTTTTCTAAGGTTTTATGGACTGATGAAACGAGAGTGACTCTTGATGGGCCAGATGGATGGGCCCGAGGCTGGATCAGTAAAGGGCCGTGAGCTCCACTCCGAATCAGACGCCAGCAAGGTGGAGGTGGGGTAATGGTATGGGCTGGTATCATCAAAGATGAACTTGTGGGGCCTTTTTGGGTTGAGGATGGAGTGAAACTCAACTCCCAGACCTACTGCCAGTTCCTGGAAGACACCTTCTTCAAGCAGTGGTACAGGAAGAAGTCAGTAACGTTCAAGAAAAACATGATTTTCATGCAGGACAATGCTCCATCACATGCATCCAAATACTCCACAGCGTGGCTGGCCAGTAAAGGTCTAAAAGAAGAAAAAATAATGACATGGCCCCCTTGTTCACCTAATCTGAACCCCATAGAGAACCTGTGGTCCCTCATAAAATGTGAGATCTACAGGGAGGGAAAACAGTACAGTACCTCTCTGAACAGTGTCTGGTAGGCTGTGGTGGCTGCTGCACGCAATGTTGATCGCAAACAGATCAAGCAACTGACAGAATCTATGGATGGAAGGCTTTTGAGTGTCATCGTAAAGAAAGGTGGCTATATTGGTCACTGATTTGTTTTTTTTTGTTTTTGAATGTCTGAAATGTTTATTTCTAAATTTTCTGTTGTTATATTGGTTTACCTGGTGAAAATAAACAAGTGAGATGGGTACATATTTGGTTTTTACTCAGTTGCCTAATAATTCTGCACAGTAATAGTTACCTGCACAAACAGATATCCTCCTAAGATAGCCAAATATAAAAAACCCCACCCCAACTTCCAGAAATATTAAGCTTTGAGATTTATGAGTCTTTTGGGTTGATTGAGAACATAGTTGTTCAGTAATAAAAAGACTCCTATCAAATACAACTTGCCTAATAATTCTGCACACAGTGTATATCAAGGGAGCCAATGGGTCGTTTTCTATGCAAGCAGCCACACTCGCCCCCTGTTGGACATTGTAAACAATGCAGGTTTTTCATACTCAGAGAGTACACGCATCTTTCATATACAGTCTATGTTCAAACTACAGAAATTGAGGCACTCAGCTCTCAGATGCTTACACTGTGCTGTTAAAGAAAGAAATGATCACTCTGTCCTATTGCATTCTGTTTTTATTTACATTTTACACAGCATGCAAACTTTTTGGAGAACAGGGATGTAAATTACTGAGCGATAAACCTCCACTCCTGCCATCTAATCTTCTTTTTATCTTTGAACTTCCCTGTCTTTGCCTCTTGTCTTTCTTTCTCTCTTTAGTCTTCCTGTGTGTCTCGACCACTCCCTTCTTATTTCTCACTTCCACTTCCCAAGGGGCTAGGACACTGGGATCCTGCCCCCCCCCCCCCCCCCCCCTTCTCCACTTTACTTGTTTCACTATCTGCGAACAAGCTTTAACACTCCTGTCATTTCTCTTTCTGCAGTCATCGGCCATTTTCTACATTGTTGACATCCTCACTTTTATATGTCCCCTTTTCTTTTCTCTGTGTTCCCTCCTTGTTTAGGGCTGGGTTAAGGGGACACACACACAAACCACACAGCCTCTCTCCTCACACACTCTAGACTTAACAAGACCCCCTGAGAGTCTCAGAGCACCAGGGTCAGGTATGTGCGTGCATGCATGCATGCTTTTGTGTGTGTGTGTGTGTGTGTGTGTGTGTGTGTACACTCCTCTCTGTGGTTTTGGCTTCTTCCAACAACAACAACCACAAAAATAAAGCCACCGTTATATCAATTTGTCCTTAAATCCTCACTGATGAATAAATCAGAATAATTCATGGCCATTTTGGATTTCTTTCTCAAACCTTGAACTGGTGACACCTCATTATAACCAAGAATCTGAGTCATGTATCCCCAGAGGTGTGGTGCATTCAATCATGGACAGAAATTACCAAGACCAACAAACTCTCATATGTCTGCTGCCTTAGCCGGGCTGCTAGGCACTGAGCCACAGTCTCAGTCGCCCCATTGTTACTGGTTTTGTGTCCCTCGCTTGCACCCTATCCCAGAGCTGAAAGGGGTTGAGAGGGTGAGATGGGAGGGGTCGCAGGGTAAGGGTGGTGGTGGAGGGAGGTGGGGTGAACTTGTCTACATCAAAAGGCTTATGGAGATACAGTGGCGCTCATCACTCTGCATCCTCCTTTCTTCCTCTCCTCCACTCGCTGCCCAAGCCATTCCCTGCATACCAGCATTTCAGCGCTCAGTGAGAGAGGAGAGAGAGAGAGACAAGCCAAAGCTCAGACCATCTCTGAAACAGAGCTTCACCAATTAAAGGCTCTTTGCAGGTAAAACTCAGAATCCTCTCTAACGTCTGACATTCAAGGCTCAGAAAATGATGTGTGTTAACTTTTCTAAGTGGTTCAGACTGTCATAGAGTAGTCCACCTGTCGGAGAACAGGAGCACAATGTTAAAAAGAAGGTTCAGAACCCCTAAAACCCAACAGTTAAGCTTATTTTTGTAATTCAGTCTGGATATGTCAGCTGTGATTCATATTAGCACCACAATCAAACTGCACAAAGTAAGTAAACCAATAAAAATATAATTGATTAAAATGCATTGGATTTATGTATGGAATATGTATGTTCAAACTGACTTCACAGAGCACACTGTGAACTGTTTAATTTAAATTTTCTTTGTACCAAATCATAAGGCCAATGCATTTCTTGGAAAGGCATGATTGATTTCAAAGCATATTTCTATGGCACTTTAAATGCCACTGTGAAGCTACAACTGATATTTTATGAACTGATTATTTAATGAGCCTAACATTTTTGACAACCATCTTCATAACAAACATTCAATGACTAATTTCCTTGTCTTATAATATTGTGATATCAAAATAAAGGTTTTAAAGATGAATGGCATTGTGTGAGAGGTATTTTAACTTCAGTCACACTGAAACTCTATCTGGGTGGTTGCTTCAAACATTGTGTAGATGCTAAATTTTCATGTGTTTGTGTTAATGTTGAAATTCTCTTTTAACTAAGTCACTTTATAAACTGCAGTTTGCTCAGTCTTCAAGCAGAAATATTTCAGGGAATACAGTTCAGAAACATCATATGCTAAATTGTGGTCTAATCTAATTTTAAGCACTTCAGTATGAAAATAAGATCCCAATTCTGCAAAACACGAATGCATTGCATGCTGCGGTGTGGGCTTTGGACAACAGACTACACAAAGGGACTGCTGGAGTGTCAAAAAGCCTCATTTATGAACTGCAGGTTGAGACATCCCCCATCCTCTGCATTATAAATGGGCACCAGCAGATGCAAAGGATCTTGAGTGAGTGCTTCACACTGCAGTGCAGTCAGAGGAGAATGGAGAGAGCAGGGTGTGTTGTTCCTCAGCTGTGAAAGGGTTGCAGAGGTACACAGAGAGGCACGCAGAGCTGCCTGAATGTTCAACATTCACACGCCCCGGAGTTTGTTCGGCCGTGGCCCCGGGCTCCACACACACCCAGGACACAGATGCTGTATGTGAGCGCAGTGTTTAGAAAAAATATGCACACACATGTGTGTGCACACACACATGCTTCTGAGCACCGCTGGGCCTGGCCTTGCTGTCACACATCATACACATCCTGACAAGACTAGCAGCTGCCTGACGGCTCACAGGGGGAAAAGGGAAAAAACATGTTGTATATTCGTGCTTTCATGCCAAAAACACAAATGGAATAAAACGTAGAGCTTTCATACTGCCAGAAATAAACCCCATGTTACAAGCATGTTCTCAGAAGCATTTTTACAGGTTATTGCATTAATTACTGAACTTTGCAGTTGTACAAAAGAAACCGTGCATACATGCAGCCATGAAGACAGAGGGGCTAAGAGGCTAAGAATTACAACTAATATTTCAAATGGGCAATGCAGCAGCAGATGATGGAGATGCTGTTACTCCTGTACTGATCCATCAATGAGGAAAATGCCTTAACAGGGGTGTGGTGGGCAATTAAGGTGTTATTTATGCTCCAGTAATCACCGAGGATTTACCAAATTAAAGTAAAAGGAATTAAGAGTCCTTACTTAGCACAAAAAATACTAAATAAATCGCATTTATCGACTACATATCACTACTGTGATTGAGTTGTGTTCTTATGACATGTCTTTGTTTGGCAAACAGTGGCACACTGACTCTTTTATTATTGTAGATATATATAGATATATGATTTTGCTATCCGTTGCAGACACGTATTTTTGTTCTGATATTTGCATCCCATGCTTCTAAAATTGGATTACAGTCGTTCTCTGTTGCGTGGGATAATACACCAGTGGGCTGAAACAACAGGTGGGCACAGCGCCATGCAGGAGCAGAATGAGGGCAGCACAAAGGGGAAAGGGACACTGTGTGTGGACTTCATTATTGAGTATTTTCACTCAGCTTTCATTTAAAATCCAGTTTGAACCACAGTTGCGAGTATGCGTCGGGCGTATAAGTGCATGCTGCCCGAAATAGCACTTAATCGGTGGCTTACCTGCGGTTGTACCGTGAGCGCGACGAGAAAAATCAGAGTCCGCTGCAGGTGGAAGTGTCCCTGGTGTCGCCCAGCCCTCATGTCTGGCTTCCTGTTGATCTTTTCACCTTTGCTTCTCAGATTCTTCCGAGTTACCCCGTGCGCCCGTGAGCTCTCCATCCCTGCATCAAGGGACTGGGGACCGTGCTATGCGCTTTGGTGGCGGCGGTGCCCACCCTCCTCCTCCCTTCCAGTGTCCTCCGTCCGCCCAGCTCTCCTCCTCTCCGGTCTTAAACCCTGAAACTCCCGCTAAGCCACTTCATCGCGTCCAGAAGGAAGAAACCATAACTCTGTCTCAGCTCGGCTCTCTCCCCAATCAATCCACTCCCACACGCTCGCGCGCACACCTGGTCACCCCTTGCTGCTCTGACCAAGGTAGGTTTCCTTTGGAAATGACACATGCACACAATCGCACACTTCTCATAAACACACTCCCCTTGCGCTGTATTCCTCCCACCACCACCTGCCTTAAGAGGCTTTACAGGTCCAATCTGCCGGCTCACTTGACTTGAACTCTCATCCCAATTAGCTGGTACTCTCTCTTCATCTCCTGTCTCTCTCAAAGCTTAATCCACGCTCAGAGATAATATAAATAAAAATCCTATTCATCCTATTTCATGATGAGTGTGTGACCAAAGTTGCTTCTCTCCGGCGGAATGATTTCACTTTGCGCTCATCTCATTGGAGCGGCTGGCTGGTCATTTGTAAACCCGATACGAAGCCTGGCGGCGATAGAGTCACTGTGGGAAACAATGAGGGGGAGAGAGAGAGCATGAGGGTGTGTCCTGAGGCGGGGAATATCCGTCTTTCACTCCTTGTTCGGATGGTTCCCAGCGCGCACGGTGCTCTTATCCCTTTCTCTCCCTCTATACACTCTGAGCAACCTGTAGCCCAACCCAAACTTTTTTAAATGTCACATTTACGCGTGGGATTATCCTGAATGCTTTTCGCATCTCGGTTGTGCTCTCTGGGTTTTCTGTTTCCTCTCTATCCTTTGTTGCGCCTCACCGGTTCCTCTCCTCCAGTTTCTGGTCTCTGCAGTCCACAGAGCACTTCAAAGCTCAGCCGGGCCGAACTGTTATCACAGTTCTGTTCAGGCTCGGGTGGCCTCTGAATGGGAGCGTTTGGCCTTTAAGCTGACACCCCTGTAGTTAAAATTCCCGTTCTGTTGCCGATGATGTAGTAAAAGTTTCTCTCAGGAAACATACTTTCACGCCTGCAGGAGAGATGCAAGGTGGTTTCTGCTAAAGGCAGATGCGCACCTGGTCAGGACACACATGGCAAAAGTGCTTACGCAGCACTCACTCACCTGCAGATTGATTTCTTATGAAATGTTATAATCAAACCTGCTTTTATAATTTAATTTGTTTCGACAGTGCCGCCCTGTAGTGTTCGGACATGCTGCTGTTTAATGGAGCGGCTGGCTACAAATACTAACCGGCTCAGCGCATAAATATAAAAGAGAATTGTAGGGTGTGTAAGCATCTTTTGAATATTGGCACCAGTCACATGGCATACATATTTTCCACATCTGACCTCTAGTGCTCCTCTTGTTGGACCCAAGACTTCTACACAATGCACCTTCTTTATCGGAGGAAATCTAATGAGATTCTCCCTCCTCCTCCAACCCCTCCATCTTAAGGTCTATCACGGGCTTGTTGCTCAAGAGCTTCCCTGACAACCACTGGTGTTTCCGCGGCTTGGCGCAATGACCCCGGAGAGGAACAGAGGGCTCTTGAGGAGCAGAGCCCTAATTTGCATGGGAGAAGCAGTGACCTCGAAACACGAGCTGAATTCTAACCAACCATCCGGAAACGCACGTGCATCACTGGGTCTGCTCAGAGGCTCTCGTGTGTGGTTCACCTGAAGAAGAGTCACAAAAAAAAAAAAAAAAAAAAAAAATGCCGCAATCACATTTGGTTTCTTGGTACCTATGTAATAGATAGTCTTGTGAGTTGTGCCTTTGGCTCCATCTAACGGTCAACATGCTTTGTGTTGAAAAAATAGATAGCAAATCACATCTAGGAGTTATTTACTGAGAATTTAGCATCAATTCATTTGCCCACTTCAAAAGGACGTTGTGGGTGAGCTTTGATCAGACTTGATTACTGCATGTGTGATATTTACTTTTACGCTTCATCGACTTCTACCACACAGAGAAAAGAAGCAGAAGTAGAAATCTGAAATATAAAATAAACAGTAACTTTTATGCATGTGCATATCTGTACTTATACGTGAATCTGACTGAGACAAAACATCTACAGAAGTCAGTCATCATTTCTCCTCCAAAAGTGAATTCAGGTCTTCTCTTTCCTCCACCATGCATGTCATGAAAATGCAATCTCATCAGCTTATGGACACTTTCTTCCCATGTTCTCTGTTTACACTGTGAAACAGAGGCAACACCTTTAAAGTGAAACTACAATTGAATTATTTAAGCTGTGTTTACACCATAAACATCAAAGAGGTTGTTCAAAACATCTGTAGGAAATCATTTGCATGTGCTTATTCACTCATCATTGATGCTTTGAGTAAAAGTGTAATTTTGGAAACTCTGGGATGCCCCTCTTTAACTGAAAGTAGCCCACGTATCTGAGGGGTTGGGAAGTTTGCCTACACAGCACGAAAAGGACACTTACTGACATAACTTCTAGGGATAACCCACTGGCTAAGGATAAGTTGCCTTTCAGTCCCTGCAACTGGAAGATTACTGTGTTGGTGAATGGGAAGGCACAAGGCATGTTGCCAAGATCATGCCACACACACACACAAACATGCACTCTCTCTCTCACTCACACATGGCGCCCTGGTGGCTAAGGTCAGTGCTTTCTCAAGGCAAAATAAGGGAGTGTGGAAAGGCTTGGGAAACTGCAGAAGAATGTGAATTTCTGTGCACACTGTTGAGCTGACAATTACTCAGGGCACAGTTTAAGTCCACAACAGGGAGGCCCTGTGTGCACTGGGCACAGTTGATAGTGGGAGTCAAAATTAAGCTATTCAGGCCTAATTCGCACGTCACTCTGTCTGACGTTCATGAATCTAGTCTGTGAGAGGAGGACGTGGTTCTTGTTGGCACGTCGGCAAACATATCATGTGAAGGCTGAACAATAATGAACAAGAATTAACTGAGACTGTTCCATAATTCAAAATTACTTTTGCATTACACTTAATGTTATATTTTTACTATACTACATTACAGAAATAGTCCCTTACTATTTCACTACACATAAATGTGACTACTAATCTAATATGGGAATATGCACTCATCAATATAAGCAATTTCTGGATGTGGTGGACAAATCTGTAGCAACTGTGTGATGCTATCATAGCAACGTGGACCAAAATCTCTGAGGAATGTTTCCAGCACCTTACTGAATTTATGGTGTATATGCATAGGTACTAGCATGGTGCATTTAATAAAAGTAAATGAATAGAGTCCATTTAATTATCTCTATTTAACAACTTCAACCTTCAGGTCTACCTAGAAATGTTTTGTTTCTGAAAGAAAAGCACATTTAAATTAAAAGACATTAAATTGACCAGAAATTGTGTAAACTAGCCATAATGATAAATTGAATCATAGTGAAATATCTACACAGGTATAAAAAGGCCCAGTTTCAGCAACCAGCCATCCTGTTTTAATATATCACCTAATGCGCATTTTCTAAGTTAAAGAGCTAATAAGAAAAAAAGAACAAAATACATATTTCAAACTTTGTTAGTAGAGCAGAAAACTAAACATAAGTATTAAGAGAACCAAATATGTTTCATTTTAAAATGTTCCCTCCAAAATAAATGCTTATATTTTTGTTCTGAAATACAGCAGGTTTTTTTTTTCTTTTTTCTAAGGCCTCATACCTGTGATAGGTGTGTACTAGCGGCTAGAACACAAGGACAATTTTAGGGTGGTTTGAGAAACACATTCACATGTCCTCAATTAACAGCTTCATTACCTGGTTTCAACACTAGCCTCAACACGAACAGCGAACTGGTGACGCAGACTTGATCGTAAAGGCAGAGTTGGAAAGAAGGAAAAAAATAAATAAATCTTTTAGTGTAGAAACTTAAATCATTAAGTGGTGTGTAATAGTGTGGGGGGTATTGGACCAGGTTTTTTTTTTGGGGGGGGGGGCACTGCAGCTTAAAAGCGATGCAGATGAGGAAATGCTACAACCATGCAAGACCAACCAACCACTAAACAATGTAACAGCACACAAACGTCAAACGCAGGGAAAGAAAATCCCTTCAGACATCTACGTTCTACTTCAAAGCACAAACTAAATGAGATTCCAGTGGATTAATTTTACAAGCACGAGGGATAGGATGAATTGTATGGAGACCCATAACGTTTCCATGCTCCGTAATAAATTTATAACTAATGAAAGACTCCAAAGAATTTAATTTTCTGCAGATGCGGGTAAGCTTCCAAGTACATCACACAGCACCAGCATCCTGAAAGTAGAGCGTCTCTCGATGCTGGGCTCCCCCACCCAACATTTTCTGTGGGGAAAGGTGCTTTAAAGATGACATCCTCTCACCTACATAAACACAGTCTTCCACAGCAAATGTTTGAACAGTAAAACTGATTAAACCAGACAGAGAAATGCAGGAAATATGACTATTAAATGTCAGCTTCTAGGTTGTCCAAAGGAAAACGTTTTAACACCACCTACTGGCCCAAAACTCATACTGCAACATAAATGAGGCACAGAAAACTCAAACATTTTATTTAAAAAAAGAAACAAAAGCTCCAGGTACAATGTCTGGTAAACCAGACTCTGGGTGCAATGCTTTATGACAAACAGTTAAAGAAGAAGGAAAAAAAAAAAATAGATAAATCACATTGCTTGTGGATTTGGGTGTGAAGCCAAAAACGTTAATGTCAACAAGATACAAAACTTCACACTTTTAATCCATTATTTTAAAGAGTTCTGTCAATATGGTACAATTAAAAAAACAGCAGCTTGGTGCATACTTACGTGTAACCCCGGAAGTCAATTTCTAAGAGTACGGTCATAGCCTAGTTTACTGCTGTACAAATTTTAAAAACAAAGGCCTGCTTTTACATAGGAAGACGACTGTTCCTGAGAGCTCATTTCTTAGCGAATGAAATCTTCATTGCATTCGTTTGTGTGATCTTGAAGCCTTGTAGTGCATCTCGTGCAGCGCCGGCCTGCACCTCGTTCTCAAACTCCACAAATGCATGTCGTGGCGTCCCGGGACCAAACGCACCTCCTTGAACCCTGGGAACCTAAAAACCCATGCACCAACACAGTTAGGCTCAGCCTTTAACAAACACAAGAGTGCACAACTAGATGAGAATAGGTTGCTACTGACTGGTTGAAGAGCATGGAGAGCATGAGCTCATTGGTCTCCTCTGGAAGGTTGGTGAGGAAGAGGATGTGATTGGGTGGATTTTCTGCAACCTGTGAGTACAAAGTGGAGGTCACAATCAAACAACCAGGGGAAAAGAAAGAAAGAAAAAAAAAAAAAAAAAAAAAAAAAAAAAAAAAAAAAAAAACTTCGTTTAATGAAGTTACATGTTCTGTCAGAAAACTACCTGCTGGGGCATTTGTCCAGGCATCATCTGACCAGGAGGAATGGCACCAGGGGGCATTTGGCCAGGCGCCATCCCTGGAGGTGGCATCATGCCTGGAGGGGGCATGTAAGGCGGCTGGCCTGGCATGTGCATCATGCGGGGTGCCTGGCTCATTGGAGGCATTCCCTAAAGAGTGGAAAGTCCAGAGTATGTGAATTGAAAACCTTGTAACATTTCGCCCACCAACTAGTTTGTCCATTTGCCTCTTCTAAGGTAAATTTTTTTTTTATTATGTGTGCTGCCATTTATATTTGTAAATGGGGAAAAGTGTCAATTTACAATAATATGCTCTATGTTATCTGTTCTATCTGCATGGAGATAGATGGATAGATGGGAACCAACAGCAGAGACCTTTTCCCTTTGTTTTAGTTTCCTTATTAACTTTTATCAGTCTTAAAGTGTTTCTTCTCTAACTGGAAACATGTTTTAGTCATAAAATAAAGTTAAATATTTTCTGACAAACTTGTGAAAAACATCAGTTTTTAGATACTTTGCTTCTCTCCCCACACCTCTGTTTAGAGCCCCTTGTGAAAACATGATGATTGCCCAAAAAAGTCCCCCACTTACAGGCATGGCAGCAGGCACACCAGCGACCATGGGTGCAGCACCTCCTGCTACACCCTTCTTAGGTCCAGTGGCATCAGGTCCTTTGGTCTTCTTTCTTCTCTTTTTTGCGGTCACGCTCAACGTAAGTCCCTTTCATTTTAGCTATGATGTCAGAGTCTGTCTTTGCATACTGGATACGCTGCAGGACGAAACAGACAGACCACATGTGGCACATACAGTTTGCTAAGAAGCAGCAGTTCAGTTCAGTATTCAGTGTTTAGTTATCCTACCATTGGTTTGTCGTAGAAGGGGAACCCCTGCATGGATCTCAGCGCATTGGAGGCGCTGTTAATCTCTTTGAAGATAACAAAGGCCTGACCCTTCATCTTTATGTTCCGAGCCACCAGGATGTCCAAAATCTGTCCGAACTGCGAGAAGATGGCGTACAGCGACTTTTTCAACTCTGCAGTGAAGGGGGGGGGGGGGGGGGGGTGCAAAATTAGTTTTGTGTTGTGCGTGCATTTTTTTTTAAGCAGAATTCAAAGTCCAAGCCTCACCATCTTTCTTGATTTTCTCATTCAGGTTGTTGATGTAGATGGTGTGGTTGAGCCGGACCTCCGCAGTAGCCATCCTTTAATCTGCTGATGAGTGTTTGAAGACAATTTACTCCTTTTAGAGACCGTCTGGGGCACAGGTTGGATTACCTGCTAGCGACCGCTAGCAAACAATCACCAAGCGTGGGGGTAAGCGTTAGCCTTCAAGCTATCGACTACAAATTAGCACATCGTTTAACGTCTCACATTCATATTATTTACCCAGATACCTGTAATCGTCACTACAAAAGCCAAATGAACTACTTACGTACACGAATGAGGTGAAGAAGTTTTTCTGTGCAATAAAATAAACGATTTAAGAGTTTAGCTCGACGTACTTACAGGAACCCGATGAATGAAAACCCCGGTCGTCAGAAATCCCGTTCTCTGTTCTCGCGTTAACAACGCAAGCATAGCTTCCGGTGTTGAACCCACATCCGTGTCCCATTTTATTTTTGAGCGGGGGTCTTTTTTTTTCTTACTTTTATTTTTTTTTTAATAATCTCATGTGGCTGTTGCCAGACATTGTGGCACTACAGTATTCAGATGGAACCACAGTTCTGTTTAAAAAGATGTCACAGGGGCAGATATCCTGGAAAATTAATCTCAGGGTGCCGAATGTGGTGTAACATCTTTTCTTGTCCGGGTTAGTTTAGCGACGCATTTATTTATTTTTGCCTCATATGCAAATAACAGTTACACATATGCATTTTATGATTTAATTGTGCAGTCAGTACCGAGACGATTTAGATACACTGGAGGGCGGTACGTTTCTTTACGGCTGGCGTGTGACCCGAAAATATACACGAAGAAGAAGCAGCGCGAGTCTGCTTCCAAATATGGGCACGGTCCTGGTGTTAGCTGGCTTTGCTGCTCCGGACAGTTGTTGTAGGATAAGTGTGTGAAAGACCACATGCGTCTGGCTTTTAGATCATTTTTGCACATCGGTTTCTCCCCAAAAATAGCTTTCAACATCGAATAATTTCACTTACTGGACTCCGTATGTGGACAGCTTTAGTTATTAGCTAAGTTGTGAGAAGTTGGAAGAGAGAGGCGGAGGTGGGCAGGTAGGTGCAGGTTTTCTAATTACAGTGTTTATGTTGGCCTGCTGTAGCTCGCCCCTTTCTACTCACTAATTCCTATTTCTGTCTTGTTCCTCAGGAGAGGAGAAGATGTCAGTGGAATGCTCCCTGCCACCTCCTCCTGCTCCTCCTCCACCTCCTCCTGCTCCTCCTCCACCTCCAGCCTCAGCACCCAAGAAGAAGCTGTATCAGACTATAGCCAGTAGTAGGAGTGCTGTAGAGGGAGATCACACAGAGGCTTGCTTTCTGATCAGTCAGAGGGAGAGCAGGTAAGGTTTATCACAAGAAAACCAACTCTTAAAAAAAATTATGTAATATATATATATATATATATATATATATATATATATATATATATATATACACATACATACACACACACTAACTGCTGGATGTACACAATCAATTTGAGGAAGTCTTTTAGAGTTTAAGGAAACAGTAATGGGTAGTCCATTAATTAAGATGTTTTACTGTTTAGGATACTGTATACAACCCACTCACACGCATGAGTCATTGAGTATTGGAAATATCTTGGCAGGATGTGTCGACTGAGGACCCAAAGGCAGAGATCAAAAACAAAAAGTGAGCCATTTATTTAGCTGTTAAAAGTCCAACCATAAATCCAAACCCGAGGCAAAACAGTGTCCAAGGTACAGCAACAAAATCCAGGCAGCACAGAGAAACAGGTGGGGAGACGGGGAGCAAACGGAAAGTGAGGCAATAAATGCACACCAAAGTGGAAACACCTGGGGAACTAGACACAGCTGAATTAATCACAAACGCAAGAAATAGAACTAAAAGCAGGGCATAATAGGAGACAGGAAAGAACATAACAGGAAGACACCTAACACAGAAATGATGACTTAACCACAAGATACAAGAAGACACTCGGGAGGCTAGGCTAAACAAAGAATCAAAGATTAATGACTAATATACAAACCAGAATGTAAAGTAACAAGCTTAACAAATGACCCATGATACATCTCCTCATATACAGTTATATAATCCAGAACCAGTGAGGGGTGAGATAAAATATTGACAGAACTATACCTGTCTATTTTCTGCCGCATATCTGAGTGGTTGGGGCAGCAGAGCTCTTCCTCCAACTCTTCTGGGAGGACATAGAGGCGTTCTCAAGCCAACTGATACATAATCTCTCCAGCTTCCAGGGAGCCAGACTTTCTTGCAGTTTTTCAAAGTGGTTTTGAGCAGGAGTTCTCTAGGTTTTCTGAAGGGCTTTCAAAGTCAAAAGACAGCACAGGTCTCCAGGCATGCAATGATATTTTTGCACCAATATGGGTATTCCCAAAAAAAAAAAAACCTGTCATATCTTGGATTAGTGCCCAGTGTGTCATTAAAAATTTTGAGGAAACTATACAATTGAAGGACAAAAGATGTGGCAAGCCTATAAACAAACAAACAAACAAAAACTCTACAGCAGATCAACAGTATCTAAAAGTCATGTCCATAAGCAATAGGAAAAACTCCAGTAAAGACCTGCCACAGGACCAAGAGATGCATCTGGGCCTTCAGTTGCAGTCTCATCAGAAATAGTCTTAATGGCTGTCAAGAAGCCATTCTTAAGAAACCAGGAGAAAAGGCTGAGGTATGCCAAATTACACAAGAACTGAACTGCAAATCAGTGAACAGGTCTGATGGAGTGATGAATCCCACTTTTACATTTTTGGTTCAAATTATCAGCAGTATGGAGGTCAGGAGAGAGGTCCAACAGTGACTGTCTACAGACACCTGTAAAACACTGGGGAGGCTCTGTCAGGGTTTGGAGCTGGATTTCAGCCAGTGGTGTTGGAGATCTTGTCAAAATTGATGGAATGATGACAGAAATGTACCATCAGATTTTGATCCACCGTACAATAACACCTGGAAAGCATCTGATTGGCAACAGCTTAATTTTTCAGCATGACAGTGATCCCAAACACACTGCCAATGTAGTAAAACCATACCTAGATAGAAAAACACAGTGGAATACTATCAGTCATGGATTGGCCTCCCCAGAGCCCGGACCCCAACATTATCCTGTCAAAGAAGCTTTTATAATGCAGGAAAACATGGGTATTTACTATAACATTGAGGATCCTCAAACCAAGGCAGCTAATACAATCATGATCCAACTGGCATAAAATGACTATTTTAGAAAATCAGGAATCATGACTAGAAGGAGTTATGGATCGAGGATGAGCCTGGTGTGAAAATGTTTGTTAAAAGGAGACTCTTTGCATGCCGTAGCTTTAAATTGTTGCAGTTTGCAGTTAATAGTATGACATGTCCCATGATATTGATGCTCAGAGTTGGTTCCTGGCAGAACAGAAACAAGATTGTGACACTTATATTTGGTGTAAAAGTTTAACAGAGCTTGTGAACACATTTCTGTATTTGTACAAGTGCATCAAAATAAACTGTTATCACTGGATATCTGAACACTGACAGCCGTGTTGTGTGCCTTTTATGCAATGCTATTTGTTCTTCAGTTTAGAAAGGACCTGCAGTGGGTTCTGGCGAACACATACGTGCCTTCACTCATCCAAGATGGTCCCCAGTAAGTCATTCAACTGCAGTGTCGCTAAAATCTGTCAGTTAACTTCTCGATCTATCTTTGGCTACAAAATGTGTTGCATAGCATGCCGGTTTCCACAACAATTATACACAGGTATGTGTTAGTAGCGTGGCCTGAATGCCTTTATGCATG